>NW_026699858.1:0-40064 GCF_030435755.1 Ochotona princeps | reverse complement strand
GGAGGCATATTGAAGAAGGATCAGCCGAGTGGTTCTTGTGGGAGAACAACTCCATTTGGCTCACTAACTTCACACACCATCAGGCTTCCAAGCAGCTCTCAAGGAAACTCAGTTTTCACACTCTATGCTTAGTGCCCTTTGTATGGCTAGGACTGAAATGAACCTGGTAGAGCATCCCACACAAACGAATGCTCCACATGCGGGTTTCACATGTCACCAACTCCACATTCACAGGCAACTTCAGCGCCACAGCCGTTTTCAGATAGCCCTCAATGCAAAGGCTCTAGACGCAAATATTGGTGTGAGAGCTAATTCAATCAAGGAAACACTGCATGTTGGTGAAGGGCATATTGAAGAAGGATCAGCCGAGTGGTTCTTGTGGGAGAACAACTCCATTTGGCTCACTAACTTCACACACCATCAGGCTTCCAAGCAGCTCTCAAGGAAACTCAGTTTTCACACTCTATGCTTAGTGCTCTTTGTGTGCCTAGGACTGAAATGAAGCTTGTTCAGCATCCCACACACACAAATGCTCCACATGCGGGTTTCCATGCCAGCAACTCCACATTCACAGGCAACTTCAGCGCCACAGCCGTTTTCAGATAGCCCTCAATGCAAAGGCTCTAGACGCAAATATTGGTGTGAGAGCTAATTCAATCAAGGAAACACTGCATGTTGGTGAAGGGCATATTGAAGAAGGATCAGACGAGTGGTTCTTGTGGGAGAACAACTCCATTTGGCTCACTAACTTCACACACCATCAGGCTTCCAAGCAGCTCTCAAGGAAACTCAGTTTTCACACTCTATGCTTAGTGCCCTTTCTTTGGCTACGACTGAAATGAACCTGGTAAAGCATCCCACACAAACGAATGCTCCACATGCGGGTTTCACATGCCACCAACTCCACATTCACAGGCAACTTCAGCGCCACAGCCGTTTTCAGATAGCCCTCAATGCAAAGGCTCTAGACGCAAATATTGGTGTGAGAGCTAATTCAATCAAGGAAACACTGCATGTTGGGGAAGGGCATATTGAAGAAGGATCAGCCGAGTGGTTCTTGTGGGAGAACAACTCCATTTGGCTCACTAACGTCACACACCATCAGGCTTCCAAGCAGCTCTCAAGGAAACTCAGTTTTCACACTCTATGCTTAGTGCCCTTTGAGTGCCTAGGACTGAAATGAAGCTTGGAGAGCATCCCACATAAACGAATGCTCCACATGCGGGTTTCACATGCCACCAACTCCACATTCACAGGCAACTTCAGCGCCACAGCCGTTTTCAGATAGCCCTCAATGCAAAGGCTCTAGACACAAATATTGGTGTGAGAGCTAATTCAATCAAGGAAACACTGCATGTTGGTGAACGGCATATTGAAGAAGAATCAGCCGAGTGGATCTTGTGGGAGAACAACTCCATTTGGCTCACTAACTTCACACACCATCAGGCTTCCAAGCAGCTCTCAAGGAAACTCAGTTTTCACACTCTATGCTTAGTGCTCTTTGTGTGCCTAGGACTGAAATGACGCTTGGTCAGCATCCCACACATACGAATGCTCCACATGCGGGTTTCACATGCCACCAACTCCACATTCACAGGCAACTTCAGCGCCACAGCCGTTTTCAGATAGCCCTCAATGCAAAGGCTCTAGACGCAAATATTGGTGTGAGAGCTAATTCAATCAAGGAAACACTGCATGTTGGTGAAGGGCATATTAAAGAAGGATCAGCCATGTGGTTCTTGTGGGAGAACAACTCCATTTGGCTCACTAACTTCACACACCATCAGGCTTCCAAGCAGCTCTCAAGGAGACTCAGTTTTCACACTCTATGTTTAGTGCCCTTTGAATGCATTATCTAGGAATGAACCTGGTAGAGCATCCCATACAAACGAATGCTCCACATGCGGGTTTCACATGCCACCAACTCCACATTCACAGGCAACTTCAGCGCCACAGCCGTTTTCAGATAGCCCTCAATGCAAAGGCTCTAGACGCAAATATTGGTGTGAGAGCTAATTCAATCAAGGAAACACTGCATGTTGGGGAAGGGCATATTGAAGAAGGATCAGCCGAGTGGTTCTTGTGGGAGAACAACTCCATTTGGCTCACTAACTTCACACACCATCAGGCTTCCAAGCAGCTCTCAAGGAAACTCAGTTTTCACACTCTATGCTTAGTGCTCTTTGAGTGCATTATCTAGGAATGAACCTGGTAGAGCATCCCACACAAACGAATGCTCCACATGCGGGTTTCACATGCCACCAACTCCACATTCACAGGCAACTTCAGCGCCACAGTCGTTTTCAGATAGCCCTCAATGCAAAGGCTCTAGACGCAAATATTGGTGTGAGAGCTAATTCAATCAAGGAAACACTGCATGTTGGTGAAGGGCATATTGAAGAATGATCAGCTAAGTGGTTCTTGTGGGAGAACAACTCCATTTGGCTCACTAACTTCACACACCATCAGGCTTCCAAGCAGCTCTCAAGGAAACTCAGTTTTCACACTCTATGCTTACTGCCCTTTGTATGGCTAGGACTGAAATGAACCTGGTAGAGCATCCCACACAAACGAATGCTCCACATGCGGGTTTCACATGCCACTAACTCCACATTCACAGGCAACTTCAGCGCCACAGCCGTTTTCAGATAGCCCTCAATGCAAAGGCTCTAGACGCAAATATTGGTGTGAGAGCTAATTCAATCAAGGAAACACTGCATGTTGGGGAAGGGCATATTGAAGAAGGATCAGCCGAGTGGTTCTTGTGGGAGAACAACTCCATTTGGCTCACTAACTTCACACGCCATCAGGCTTCCAAGCAGCTCTCAAGGAAACTCAGTTTTCACACTCTATGCTTAGTGCCCTTTGAGTGCATTATCTAGGAATGAACCTGGTAGAGCATCCCACACAAACGAATGCTCCACATGCGGGTTTCACATGCCACCAACTCCACATTCACAGGCAACTTCAGCGCCACAGCCGTTTTCAGATAGCCCTCAATGCAAAGGCTCTAGACGCAAATATTGGTGTGAGAGCTAATTCAATCAAGGAAACACTGCATGTTGGGGAAGGGCATATTGAAGAAGGATCAGCCGAGTGGTTCTTGTGGGAGAACAACTCCATTTGGCTCACTAACTTCACACACCATCAGGCTTCCAAGCAGCTCTCAAGGAAACTCAGTTTTCACACTCTATGCTTAGTGCCCTTTGAGTGCATTATCTAGGAATGAACCTGGTAGAGCATCCCACACAAACGAATGCTCCACATGCGGGTTTCACATGCCACCAACTCCACATTCACAGGCAACTTCAGCGCCACAGCCGTTTTCAGATAGCCCTCAATGCAAAGGCTCTAGACGCAAATATTGGTGTGAGAGCTAATTCAATCAAGGAAACACTGCATGTTGGTGAAGGGCATATTGAAGAAGGATCAGCCGAGTGGTTCTTGTGGGAGAACAACTCCATTTGGCTCACTAACTTCACACACCATCAGGCTTCCAAGCAGCTCTCAAGGAAACTCAGTTTTCACACTCTATGCTTACTGCCCTTTGTATGGCTAGGACTGAAATGAACCTGGTAGAGCATCCCACACAAACGAATGCTCCACATGCGGGTTTCACATGCCACCAACTCCACATTCACAGGCAACTTCAGCGCCACAGCCGTTTTCAGATAGCCCTCAATGCAAAGGCTCTAGACGCAAATATTGGTGTGAGAGCTAATTCAATCAAGGAAACACTGCATGTTGGTGAAGGGCATATTGAAGAAGGATCAGCCGAGTGGTTCTTGTGGGAGAACAACTCCATTTGGCTCACTAACTTCACACGCCATCAGGCTTCCAAGCAGCTCTCAAGGAAACTCAGTTTTCACACTCTATGCTTAGTGCCCTTTGAGTGCATTATCTAGGAATGAACCTGGTAGAGCATCCCACACAAACGAATGCTCCACATGCGGGTTTCACATGCCACCAACTCCACATTCACAGGCAACTTCAGCGCCACAGCCGTTTTCAGATAGCCCTCAATGCAAAGGCTCTAGACGCAAATATTGGTGTGAGAGCTAATTCAATCAAGGAAACACTGCATGTTGGTGAAGGGCATATTGAAGAAGGATCAGCCGAGTGGTTCTTGTGGGAGAACAACTCCATTTGGCTCACTAACTTCACACACCATCAGGCTTCCAAGCAGCTCTCAAGGAAACTCAGTTTTCACACTCTATGCTTAGTGCCCTTTGAGTGCATTATCTAGGAATGAACCTGGTAGAGCATCCCACACAAACGAATGCTCCACATGCGGGTTTCACATGCCACCAACTCCACATTCACAGGCAACTTCAGCGCCACAGCCGTTTTCAGATAGCCCTCAATGCAAAGGCTCTAGACGCAAATATTGGTGTGAGAGCTAATTCAATCAAGGAAACACTGCATGTTGGTGAAGGGCATATTGAAGAAGGATCAGCCGAGTGGTTCTTGTGGGAGAACAACTCCATTTGGCTCACTAACTTCACACACCATCAGGCTTCCAAGCAGCTCTCAAGGAAACTCAGTTTTCACACTCTATGCTTACTGCCCTTTGTGTGCCTAGGACTGAAATGACGCTTGGTCAGCATCCCACACATACGAATGCTCCACATGCGGGTTTCACATGCCACCAACTCCACATTCACAGGCAACTTCAGCGCCACAGTCGTTTTCAGATAGCCCTCAATGCAAAGGCTCTAGACGCAAATATTGGTGTGAGAGCTAATTCAATCAAGGAAACACTGCATTTGGTGTAGGGCATATTGAAGAAGGATCAGCTGAATGGTTCTTGTGGGAGAACAACTCCATTTGGCTCACTAACTTCACACACCATCAGGCTTCCAAGCAGCTCTCAAGGAAACTCAGTTTTCACACTCTATGCTTAGTGCTCTTTGTGTGCCTAGGACTGAAATGACGCTTGGTCAGCATCCCACACATACGAATGCTCCACATGCGGGTTTCACATGCCACGAACTCCACATTCACAGGCAACTTCAGCGCCACAGCCGTTTTCAGATAGCCCTCAATGCAAAGGCTCTAGACGCAAATATTGGTGTGAGAGCTAATTCAATCAAGGAAACACTGCATGTTGGTGAAGGGCATATTAAAGAAGGATCAGCCATGTGGTTCTTGTGGGAGAACAACTCCATTTGGCTCACTAACTTCACACACCATCAGGCTTCCAAGCAGCTCTCAAGGAGACTCAGTTTTCACACTCTATGTTTAGTGCCCTTTGTATGGCTAGGACTGAAATGAACCTGGTAGAGCATCCCATACAAACGAATGCTCCACATGCGGGTTTCACATGCCACCAACTCCACATTCACAGGCAACTTCAGCGCCACAGCCGTTTTCAGATAGCCCTCAATGCAAAGGCTCTAGACGCAAATATTGGTGTGAGAGCTAATTCAATCAAGGAAACACTGCATGTTGGGGAAGGGCATATTGAAGAAGGATCAGCCGAGTGGTTCTTGTGGGAGAACAACTCCATTTGGCTCACTAACTTCACACACCATCAGGCTTCCAAGCAGCTCTCAAGGAAACTCAGTTTTCACACTCTATGCTTAGTGCTCTTTGAGTGCATTATCTAGGAATGAACCTGGTAGAGCATCCCACACAAACGAATGCTCCACATGCGGGTTTCACATGCCACCAACTCCACATTCACAGGCAACTTCAGCGCCACAGCCGTTTTCAGATAGCCCTCAATGCAAAGGCTCTAGACGCAAATATTGGTGTGAGAGCTAATTCAATCAAGGAAACACTGCATGTTGGTGAAGGGCATATTGAAGAAGGATCAGCCGAGTGGTTCTTGTGGGAGAACAACTCCATTTGGCTCACTAACTTCACACACCATCAGGCTTCCAAGCAGCTCTCAAGGAAACTCAGTTTTCACACTCTATGCTTACTGCCCTTTGAGTGCATTATCTAGGAATGAACCTGGTAGAGCATCCCACACAAACGAATGCTCCACATGCGGGTTTCACATGCAACCAACTCCACATTCACAGGCAACTTCAGCGCCACAGCCGTTTTCAGATAGCCCTCAATGCAAAGGCTCTAGACGCAAATATTGGTGTGAGAGCTAATTCAATCAAGGAAACACTGCATGTTGGTGAAGGGCATATTGAAGAAGGATCAGCCGAGTGGTTCTTGTGGGAGAACAACTCCATTTGGCTCACTAACTTCACACACCATCAGGCTTCCAAGCAGCTCTCAAGGAAACTCAGTTTTCACACTCTATGCTTACTGCCCTTTGTGTGCCTAGGACTGAAATGAAGCTTGGTCAGCATCCCTCACAAACGAATGCTCCACATGCGGGTTTCACATGCCACCAACTCCACATTCACAGGCAACTTCAGCGCCACAGTCGTTTTCAGATAGCCCTCAATGCAAAGGCTCTAGACGCAAATATTGGTGTGAGAGCTAATTCAATCAAGGAAACACTGCATGTTGGTGTAGGGCATATTGAAGAAGGATCAGCTGAATGGTTCTTGTGGGAAAACAACTCCATTTGGCTCACTAACTTCACACACCATCAGGCTTCCAAGCAGCTCTCAAGGAAACTCAGTTTTCACACTCTATGCTTAGTGCCCTTTGTATGGCTAGGACTGAAATGAACCTGGTAGAGCAACCCACACAAACGAATGCTCCACATGCGGGTTTCACATGCCACCAACTCCACATTTACAGGCAACTTCAGCGCCACAGCCGTTTTCAGATAGCCCTCAATGCAAAGGCTCTAGACGCAAATATTGGTGTGAGAGCTAATTCAATCAAGGAAACACTGCATGTTGGTGAAGGGCATATTGAAGAAGGATCAGACGAGTGGTTCTTGTGGGAGAACAACTCCATTTGGCTCACTAACTTCACACACCATCAGGCTTCCAAGCAGCTCTCAAGGAAACTCAGTTTTCACACTCTATGCTTAGTGCCCTTTGAGTGCATTATCTAGGAATGAACCTGGTAGAGCATCCCACACAAACGAATGCTCCACATGCGGGTTACACATGCCACCAACTCCACATTCACAGGCAACTTCAGCGCCACAGCTGTTTTCAGATAGCCCTCAATGCAAAGGCTCTAGACGCAAATATTGGTGTGAGAGCTAATTCAATCAAGGAAACACTGCATGTTGGTGAAGGGCATATTGAAGAAGGATCAGCCGAGTGGTTCTTGTGGGAGAACAACTCCATTTGGCTCACTAACTTCACACACCATCAGGCTTCCAAGCAGCTCTCAAGGAAACTCAGTTTTCACACTCTATGCTTAGTGCCCTTTGTATGCCTAGGACTGAAATGAACCTGGTAGAGCATCCCACACAAACGAATGCTCCACATGCGGGTTTCACATGCCACCAACTCCACATTCACAGGCAACTTCAGCGCCACAGCCGTTTTCAGATAGCCCTCAATGCAAAGGCTCTAGACGCAAATATTGGTGTGAGAGCTAATTCAATCAAGGAAACACTGCATGTTGGTGAAGGGCATATTGAAGAAGGATCAGCCGAGTGGTTCTTGTGGGAGAACAACTCCATTTGGCTCACTAACTTCACACACCATCAGGCTTCCAAGCAGCTCTCAAGGAAACTCAGTTTTCACACTCTATGCTTACTGCCCTTTGAGTGCATTATCTAGGAATGAATCTGGTAGAGCATCCCACACAAACGAATGCTCACATGCGGGTTTCACATGCCACGAACTGCACATTCACAGGCAACTTCAGCGCCACAGCCGTTTTCAGATAGCCCTCAATGCAAAGGCTCTAGACGCAAATATTGGTGTGAGAGCTAATTCAATCAAGGAAACACTGCATGTTGGTGAAGGGCATATTGAAGAAGGATCAGCCGAGTGGTTCTTGTGGGAGAACAACTCCATTTGGCTCACTAACTTCACACACCATCAGGCTTCCAAGCAGCTCTCAAGGAAACTCAGTTTTCACACTCTATGCTTAGTGCCCTTTGAGTGCATTATCTAGGAATGAACCTGGTAGAGCATCCCACACAAACGAATGCTCCACATGCGGGTTTCACATGCCACCAACTCCACATTCACAGGCAACTTCAGCGCCACAGCCGTTTTCAGATAGCCCTCAATGCAAAGGCTCTAGACGCAAATATTGGTGTGAGAGCTAATTCATTCAAGGAAACACTGCATGTTGGTGAAGGGCATATTGAAGAAGGATCAGCCGAGTGGTTCTTGTGGGAGAACAACTCCATTTGGCTCACTAACTTCACACACCATCAGGCTTCCAAGCAGCTCTCAAGGAAACTCAGTTTTCACACTCTATGCTTAGTGCCCTTTGTATGGCTAGGACTGAAATGAACCTGGTAGAGCATCCCACACAAACGAATGCTCCACATGCGGGTTTCACATGCCACCAACTCCACATTCACAGGCAACTTCAGCGCCACAGCCGTTTTCAGATAGCCCTCAATGCAAAGGCTCTAGACGCAAATATTGGTGTGAGAGCTAATTCAATCAAGGAAACACTGCATGTTGGTGAAGGGCATATTGAAGAAGGATCAGCCGAGTGGTTCTTGTGGGAGAACAACTCCATTTGGCTCACTAACTTCACACACCATCAGGCTTCCAAGCAGCTCTCAAGGAAACTCAGTTTTCACACTCTATGCTTAGTGCCCTTTGAGTGCATTATCTAGGAATGAACCTGGTAGAGCAACCCACACAAACGAATGCTCCACATGCGGGTTTCACATGCCACCAACTCCACATTCACAGGCAACTTCAGCGCCACAGCCGTTTTCAGATAGCCCTCAATGCAAAGGCTCTAGACGCAAATATTGGTGTGAGAGCTAATTCAATCAAGGAAACACTGCATGTTGGGGAAGGGCATATTGAAGAAGGATCAGCCGAGTGGTTCTTGTGGGAGAACAACTCCATTTGGCTCACTAACTTCACACGCCATCAGGCTACCAAGCAGCTCTCAAGGAAACTCAGTTTTCACACTCTATGCTTAGTGCCCTTTGAGTGCATTATCTAGGAATGAACCTGGTAGAGCATCCCACACAAACGAATGCTCCACATGCGGGTTTCACATGCCACCAACTCCACATTCACAGGCAACTTCAGCGCCACAGTCGTTTTCAGATAGCCCTCAATGCAAAGGCTCTAGACGCAAATATTGGTGTGAGAGCTAATTCAATCAAGGAAACACTGCATGTTGGTGAAGGGCATATTGAAGAAGGATCAGCCGAGTGGTTCTTGTGGGAGAACAACTCCATTTGGCTCACTAACTTCACACACCATCAGGCTTCCAAGCAGCTCTCAAGGAAACTCAGTTTTCACACTCTATGCTTACTGCCCTTTGAGTGCATTATCTAGGAATGAACCTGGTAGAGCATCCCACACAAACGAATGCTCCACATGCGGGTTTCACATGCCACCAACTCTACATTCACAGGCAACTTCAGCGCCACAGCCGTTTTCAGATAGCCCTCAATGCAAAGGCTCTAGACGCAAATATTGGTGTGAGAGCTAATTCAATCAAGGAAACACTGCATGTTGGTGAAGGGCATATTGAAGAAGGATCAGCCGAGTGGTTCTTGTGGGAGAACAACTCCATTTGGCTCACTAACTTCACACACCATCAGGCTTCCAAGCAGCTCTCAAGGAAACTCAGTTTTCACACTCTATGCTTAGTGCCCTTTGTATGGCTAGGACTGAAATGAACCTGGTAGAGCATCCCACACAAACGAATGCTCCACATGCGGGTTTCACATGCCACCAACTCCACATTCACAGGCAACCTCAGCGCCACAGCCGTTTTCAGATAGCCCTCAATGCAAAGGCTCTAGACGCAAATATTGGTGTGAGAGCTAATTCAATCAAGGAAACACTGCATGTTGGTGAAGGGCATATTGAAGAAGGATCAGCCGAGTGGTTCTTGTGGGAGAACAACTCCATTTGGCTCACTAACTTCACACACCATCAGGCTTCCAAGCAGCTCTCAAGGAAACTCAGTTTTCACACTCTATGCTTACTGCCCTTTGAGTGCATTATCTAGGAATGAACCTGGTAGAGCATCCCACACAAACGAATGCTCACATGCGGGTTTCACATGCCACGAACTGCACATTCACAGGCAACTTCAGCGCCACAGCCGTTTTCAGATAGCCCTCAATGCAAAGGCTCTAGACGCAAATATTGGTGTGAGAGCTAATTCAATCAAGGAAACACTGCATGTTGGTGAAGGGCATATTGAAGAAGGATCAGCCGAGTGGTTCTTGTGGGAGAACAACTCCATTTGGCTCACTAACTTCACACACCATCAGGCTTCCAAGCAGCTCTCAAGGAAACTCAGTTTTCACACTCTATGCTTAGTGCCCTTTGAGTGCATTATCTAGGAATGAACCTGGTAGAGCATCCCACACAAACGAATGCTCCACATGCGGGTTTCACATGCCAGCAACTCCACATTCACAGGCAACTTCAGCGCCACAGCCGTTTTCAGATAGCCCTCAATGCAAAGGCTCTAGACGCAAATATTGGTGTGAGAGCTAATTCATTCAAGGAAACACTGCATGTTGGTGAAGGGCATATTGAAGAAGGATCAGCCAAGTGGTTCTTGTGGGAGAACAACTCCATTTGGCTCACTAACTTCACACACCATCAGGCTTCCAAGCAGCTCTCAAGGAAACTCAGTTTTCACACTCTATGCTTAGTGCCCTTTGTATGGCTAGGACTGAAATGAACCTGGTAGAGCATCCCACACAAACGAATGCTCCACATGCGGGTTTCACATGCCACCAACTCCACATTCACAGGCAACTTCAGCGCCACAGCCGTTTTCAGATAGCCCTCAATGCAAAGGCTCTAGACGCAAATATTGGTGTGAGAGCTAATTCAATCAAGGAAACACTGCATGTTGGTGAAGGGCATATTGAAGAAGGATCAGCCGAGTGGTTCTTGTGGGAGAACAACTCCATTTGGCTCACTAACTTCACACACCATCAGGCTTCCAAGCAGCTCTCAAGGAAACTCAGTTTTCACACTCTATGCTTAGTGCCCTTTGTATGGCTAGGACTGAAATGAACCTGGTAGAGCATCCCACACAAACGAATGCTCCACATGCGGGTTTCACATGCCACCAACTCCACATTCACAGGCAACTTCAGCGCCACAGCCGTTTTCAGATAGCCCTCAATGCAAAGGCTCTAGACGCAAATATTGGTGTGAGAGCTAATTCAATCAAGGAAACACTGCATGTTGGTGAAGGGCATATTGAAGAAGGATCAGCCGAGTGGTTCTTGTGGGAGAACAACTCCATTTGGCTCACTAACGTCACACACCATCAGGCTTCCAAGCAGCTCTCAAGGAAACTCAGTTTTCACACTCTATGCTTAGTGCCCTTTGAGTGCATTATCTAGGAATGAACCTGGTAGAGCATCCCACACAAACGAATGCTCCACATGCGGGTTTCACATGCCACCAACTCCACATTCACAGGCAACTTCAGCGCCACAGCCGTTTTCAGATAGCCCTCAATGCAAAGGCTCTAGACGCAAATATTGGTGTGAGAGCTAATTCAATCAAGGAAACACTGCATGTTAGTGAAGGGCATATTGAAGAAGGATCAGCCGAGTGGTTCTTGTGGGAGAACAACTCCATTTGGCTCACTAACTTCACACACCATCAGGCTTCCAAGCAGCTCTCAAGGAAACTCAGTTTTCACACTCTATGCTTACTGCCCTTTGTGTGCCTAGGACTGAAATGAAGCTTGGTCAGCATCCCTCACAAACGAATGCTCCACATGCGGGTTTCACATGCCACAAACTCCACATTCACAGGCAACTTCAGCGCCACAGCCGTTTTCAGATAGCCCTCAATGCAAAGGCTCTAGACGCAAATATTGGTGTGAGAGCTAATTCAATCAAGGAAACACTGCATGTTGGTGAAGGGCATATTGAAGAAGGATCAGCCGAGTGGTTCTTGTGGGAGAACAACTCCATTTGGCTCACTAACTTCACACACCATCAGGCTTCCAAGCAGCTCTCAAGGAAACTCAGTTTTCACACTCTATGCTTAGTGCCCTTTGTATGGCTAGGACTGAAATGAACCTGGTAGAGCATCCCACACAAACGAATGCTCCACATGCGGGTTTCACATGCCAGCAACTCCACATTCACAGGCAACTTCAGCGCCACAGCCGTTTTCAGATAGCCCTCAATGCAAAGGCTCTAGACGCAAATATTGGTGTGAGAGCTAATTCAATCAAGGAAACACTGCATGTTGGGTGTAGGGCATATTGAAGAAGGATCAGCCGAGTGGTTCTTGTGGGAGAACAACTCCATTTGGCTCACTAACGTCACACACCATCAGGCTTCCAAGCAGCTCTCAAGGAAACTCAGTTTTCACACTCTATGCTTAGTGCCAATTGTATGGCTAGCACTGAAATGAACCTGGTAGAGCATCCCACACAAACGAATGCTCCACATGCGGGTTTCACATGCCAGCAACTCCACATTCACAGGCAACTTCAGCGCCACAGCCGTTTTCAGATAGCCCTCAATGCAAAGGCTCTAGACGCAAATATTGGTGTGAGAGCTAATTCAATCAAGGAAACTGCATGTTGGTGAAGGGCATATTGAAGAAGGATCAGCCGAGTGGTTCTTGTGGGAGAACAACTCCATTTGGCTCACTAACTTGACACACCATCAGGCTTCCAAGCAGCTCTCAAGGAAACTCAGTTTTCACACTCTATGCTTAGTGCCCTTTGTGTGCCTAGGACCGAAATGAAGCTTGGTCAGCATCCCACACAAACGAATGCTCCACATGCGGGTTTCACATTCCACCAACTCCACATTCACAGGCAACTTCAACGCCACAGCCGTTTTCAGATAGCCCTCAATGCAAAGGCTCTAGACGCAAATATTGGTGTGAGAGCTAATTCAATCAAGGAAACACTGCATGTTGGTGAAGGGCATATTGAAGAAGGATCAGCCGAGTGGTTCTTGTGGGAGAACAACTCCATTTGGCTCACTAACTTCACACACCATCAGGCTTCCAAGCAGCTCTCAAGGAAACTCAGTTTTCACACTCTATGCTTACTGCCCTTTGTGTGCCTAGGACTGAAATGAAGCTTGGTCAGCATCCCTCACAAACGAATGCTCCACATGCGGGTTACACATGCCACCAACTCCACATTCACAGGCAACTTCAGCGCCACAGCCGTTTTCAGATAGCCCTCAATGCAAAGGCTCTAGACGCAAATATTGGTGTGAGAGCTAATTCAATCAAGGAAACACTGCATGTTGGGGAAGGGCATATTGAAGAAGGATCAGCCGAGTGGTTCTTGTGGGAGAACAACTCCATTTGGCTCACTAACTTCACACACCATCAGGCTTCCAAGCAGCTCTCAAGGAAACTCAGTTTTCACACTCTATGCTTAGTGCCCTTTGTATGGCTAGGACTGAAATGAACCTGGTAGAGCATCCCACACAAACGAATGCTCCACATGCGGGTTTCACATGTCACCAACTCCACATTCACAGGCAACTTCAGCGCCACAGCCGTTTTCAGATAGCCCTCAATGCAAAGGCTCTAGACGCAAATATTGGTGTGAGAGCTAATTCAATCAAGGAAACACTGCATGTTGGTGAAGGGCATATTGAAGAAGGATCAGCCGAGTGGTTCTTGTGGGAGAACAACTCCATTTGACTCACTAACTTCACACACCATCAGGCTTCCAAGCAGCTCTCAAGGAAACTCAGTTTTCACACTCTATGCTTAGTGCTCTTTGAGTGCCTAGGACTGAAATGAAGCTTGGAGAGCATCCCACACAAACGAATGCTCCACATGCGGGTTTCACATGCCACCAACTCCACATTCACAGGCAACTTCAGCGCCACAGCCGTTTTCAGATAGCCCTCAATGCAAAGGCTCTAGACGCAAATATTGGTGTGAGAGCTAATTCAATCAAGGAAACACTGCATGTTGGTGAAGGGCATATTGAAGAAGGATCAGACGAGTGGTTCTTGTGGGAGAACAACTCCATTTGGCTCACTAACTTCACACACCATCAGGCTTCCAAGCAGCTCTCAAGGAAACTCAGTTTTCACACTCTATGCTTAGTGCCCTTTGAGTGAATTATCTAGGAATGAACCTGGTAGAGCATCCCACACAAACGAATGCTCCACATGCGGGTTTCACATGCCAGCAACTCCACATTCACAGGCAACTTCAGCGCCACAGCCGTTTTCAGATAGCCCTCAATGCAAAGGCTCTAGACGCAAATATTGGTGTGAGAGCTAATTCAATCAAGGAAACACTGCATGTTGGTGAAGGGCATATTGAAGAAGGATCAGCCGAGTGGTTCTTGTGGGAGAACAACTCCATTTGGCTCACTAACGTCACACACCATCAGGCTTCCAAGCAGCTCTCAAGGAAACTCAGTTTTCACACTCTATGCTTAGTGCCCTTTCTTTGGCTACGACTGAAATGAACCTGGTAGAGCATCCCACACAAACAAATGCTCCACATGCGGGTTTCACATGCCACCAACTCCACATTCTCAGGCAACTTCAGCGCCACAGCCGTTTTCAGATAGCCCTCAATGCAAAGGCTCTAGACGCAAATATTGGTGTGAGAGCTAATTCAATCAAGGAAACACTGCATGTTGGTGAAGGGCATATTGAAGAAGGATCAGCCGAGTGGTTCTTGTGGGAGAACAACTCCATTTGGCTCACTAACTTCACACACCATCAGGCTTCCAAGCAGCTCTCAAGGAAACTCAGTTTTCACACTCTATGCTTAGTGCCCTTTGTATGGCTAGGACTGAAATGAACCTGGTAGAGCATCCCACACAAACGAATGCTCCACATGCGGGTTTCACATGCCACCAACTCCACATTCACAGGCAACTTCAGCGCCACAGCCGTTTTCAGATAGCCCTCAATGCAAAGGCTCTAGACGCAAATATTGGTGTGAGAGCTAATTCAATCAAGGAAACACTGCATGTTGGTGAAGGGCATATTGAAGAAGGATCAGCCGAGTGGTTCTTGTGGGAGAACAACTCCATTTGGCTCACTAACTTCACACACCATCAGGCTTCCAAGCAGCTCTCAAGGAAACTCAGTTTTCACACTCTATGCTTAGTGCCCTTTGAGTGCATTATCTAGGAATGAACCTGGTAGAGCATCCCACACAAACGAATGCTCCACATGCGGGTTTCACATGCCACCAACTCCACATTCACAGGCAACTTCAGCGCCACAGCCGTTTTCAGATAGCCCTCAATGCAAAGGCTCTAGACGCAAATATTGGTGTGAGAGCTAATTCAATCAAGGAAACACTGCATGTTGGGGAAGGGCATATTGAAGAAGGATCAGCCGAGTGGTTCTTGTGGGAGAACAACTCCATTTGGCTCACTAACTTCACACACCATCAGGCTTCCAAGAAGCTCTCAAGGAAACTCAGTTTTCACACTCTATGCTTAGTGCTCTTTGTGTGCCTAGGACTGAAATGAAGCTTGTTCAGCATACCACACAAACAAATGCTCCACATGCGGGTTTCCCATGCCAGCAACTCCACATTCACAGGCAACTTCAGCGCCACAGCCGTTTTCAGATAGCCCTCAATGCAAAGGCTCTAGACGCAAATATTGGTGTGAGAGCTAATTCAATCAAGAAAACACTGCATGTTGGTGAAGGGCATATTGAAGAAGGATCAGCCGAGTGGTTCTTTGGGAGAACAACTCCATTTGGCTCACTAACTTCACACACCATCAGGCTTCCAAGCAGCTCTCAAGGAAACTCAGTTTTCACACTCTATGCTTAGTGCCCTTTCTTTGGCTACGACTGAAATGAACCTGGTAAAGCATCCCACACAAACGAATGCTCCACATGCGGGTTTCACATGCCACCAACTCCACATTCACAGGCAACTTCAGCGCCACAGCCGTTTTCAGATAGCCCTCAATGCAAAGGCTCTAGACGCAAATATTGGTGTGAGAGCTAATTCAATCAAGGAAACACTGCATGTTGGTGGAGGGCATATTGAAGAAGGATCAGCCGAGTGGTTCTTGTGGGAGAACAACTCCATTTGGCTCACTAACTTCACACACCATCAGGCTTCCAAGCAGCTCTCAAGGAAACTCAGTTTTCACACTCTATGCTTAGTGCCCTTTGAGTGCATTATCTAGGAATGAACCTGGTAGAGCATCCCACACAAACGAATGCTCCCACATGCGGGTTTCACATGCCACCAACTCCACATTCACAGGCAACTTCAGCGCCACAGCCGTTTTCAGATAGCCCTCAATGCAAAGGCTCTAGACGCAAATATTGGTGTGAGAGCTAATTCAATCAAGGAAACACTGCATGTTGGGGAAGGGCATATTGAAGAAGGATCAGCCGAGTGGTTCTTGTGGGAGAACAACTCCATTTGGCTCACTAACTTCACACACCATCAGGCTTCCAAGCAGCTCTCAAGGAAACTCAGTTTTCACACTCTATGCTTACTGCCCTTTGTGTGCCTAGGACTGAAATGAAGCTTGGTCAGCATCCCTCAGAAACGAATGCTCCACATGCGGGTTTCACATGCCACCAACTCCACATTCACAGGCAACTTCAGCGCCACAGTCGTTTTCAGATAGCCCTCAATGCAAAGGCTCTAGACGCAAATATTGGTGTGAGAGCTAATTCAATCAAGGAAACACTGCATGTTGGTGTAGGGCATATTGAAGAAGGATCAGCTGAATGGTTCTTGTGGGAGAACAACTCCATTTGGCTCACTAACTTCACACACCATCAGGCTTCCAAGCAGCTCTCAAGGAAACTCAGTTTTCACACTCTATGCTTAGTGCCCTTTGTATGGCTAGGACTGAAATGAACCTGGTAGAGCATCCCACACAAACGAATGCTCCACATGCGGGTTTCACATGCCACCAACTCCACATTCACAGGCAACTTCAGCGCCACAGCCGTTTTCAGATAGCCCTCAATGCAAAGGCTCTAGACGCAAATATTGGTGTGAGAGCTAATTCAATCAAGGAAACACTGCATGTTGGTGAAGGGCATATTGAAGAAGGATCAGCCGAGTGGTTCTTGTGGGAGAACAACTCCATTTGGCTCACTAACTTCACACACCATCAGGCTTCCAAGCAGCTCTCAAGGAAACTCAGTTTTCACACTCTAGGCTTAGTGCCCTTTGAGTGCATTATCTAGGAATGAACCTGGTAGAGCATCCCACACAAACGAATGCTCCACATGCGGGTTTCACATGCCACCAACTCCACATTCACAGGCAACTTCAGCGCCACAGCCGTTTTCAGATAGCCCTCAATGCAAAGGCTCTAGACGCAAATATTGGTGTGAGAGCTAATTCAATCAAGGAAACACTGCATGTTGGTGAAGGGCATATTGAAGAAGGATCAGCCGAGTGGTTCTTGTGGGAGAACAACTCCATTTGGCTCACTAACTTCACACACCATCAGGCTTCCAAGCAGCTCTCAAGGAAACTCAGTTTTCACACTCTATGCTTACTGCCCTTTGTGTGCCTAGGACTGAAATGAAGCTTGGTCAGCATCCCTCACAAACGAATGCTCCACATGCGGGTTACACATGCCACCAACTCCACATTCACAGGCAACTTCAGCGCCACAGCCGTTTTCAGATAGCCCTCAATGCAAAGGCTCTAGACGCAAATATTGGTGTGAGAGCTAATTCAATCAAGGAAACACTGCATGTTGGTGAAGGGCATATTGAAGAAGGATCAGCCGAGTGGTTCTTGTGGGAGAACAACTCCATTTGGCTCACTAACTTCACACACCATCAGGCTTCCAAGCAGCTCTCAAGGAAACTCAGTTTTCACACTCTATGCTTAGTGCCCTTTGTATGGCTAGGACTGAAATGAACCTGGTAGAGCATCCCACACAAACGAATGCTCCACATGCGGGTTTCACATGTCACCAACTCCACATTCACAGGCAACTTCAGCGCCACAGCCGTTTTCAGATAGCCCTCAATGCAAAGGCTCTAGACGCAAATATTGGTGTGAGAGCTAATTCAATCAAGGAAACACTGCATGTTGGTGAAGGGCATATTGAAGAAGGATCAGCCGAGTGGTTCTTGTGGGAGAACAACTCCATTTGGCTCACTAACTTCACACACCATCAGGCTTCCAAGCAGCTCTCAAGGAAACTCAGTTTTCACACTCTATGCTTAGTGCTCTTTGTGTGCCTAGGACTGAAATGAAGCTTGTTCAGCATCCCACACACACAAATGCTCCACATGCGGGTTTCCCATGCCAGCAACTCCACATTCACAGGCAACTTCAGCGCCACAGCCGTTTTCAGATAGCCCTCAATGCAAAGGCTCTAGACGCAAATATTGGTGTGAGAGCTAATTCAATCAAGGAAACACTGCATGTTGGTGAAGGGCATATTGAAGAAGGATCAGACGAGTGGTTCTTGTGGGAGAACAACTCCATTTGGCTCACTAACTTCACACACCATCAGGCTTCCAAGCAGCTCTCAAGGAAATTCAGTTTTCACACTCTATGCTTAGTGCCCTTTCTTTGGCTACGACTGAAATGAACCTGGTAAAGCATCCCACACAAACGAATGCTCCACATGCGGGTTTCACATGCCACCAACTCCACATTCACAGGCAACTTCAGCGCCACAGCCGTTTTCAGATAGCCCTCAATGCAAAGGCTCTAGACGCAAATATTGGTGTGAGAGCTAATTCAATCAAGGAAACACTGCATGTTGGTGAAGGGCATATTGAAGAAGGATCAGACGAGTGGTTCTTGTGGGAGAACAACTCCATTTGGCTCACTAACTTCACACACCATCAGGCTTCCAAGCAGCTCTCAAGGAAACTCAGTTTTCACACTCTATGCTTAGTGCCCTTTCTTTGGCTACGACTGAAATGAACCTGGTAAAGCATCCCACACAAACGAATGCTCCACATGCGGGTTTCACATGCCACCAACTCCACATTCACAGGCAACTTCAGCGCCACAGCCGTTTTCAGATAGCCCTCAATGCAAAGGCTCTAGACGCAAATATTGGTGTGAGAGCTAATTCAATCAAGGAAACACTGCATGTTGGTGAAGGGCATATTGAAGAAGGATCAGCCGAGTGGTTCTTGTGGGAGAACAACTCCATTTGGCTCACTAACGTCACACACCATCAGGCTTCCAAGCAGCTCTCAAGGAAACTCAGTTTTCACACTCTATGCTTAGTGCCCTTTGAGTGCCTAGGACTGAAATGAAGCTTGGAGAGCATCCCACATAAACGAATGCTCCACATGCGGGTTTCACATGCCACCAACTCCACATTCACAGGCAACTTCAGCGCCACAGCCGTTTTCAGATAGCCCTCAATGCAAAGGCTCTAGACACAAATATTGGTGTGAGAGCTAATTCAATCAAGGAAACACTGCATGTTGGTGAACGGCATATTGAAGAAGAATCAGCCGAGTGGATCTTGTGGGAGAACAACTCCATTTGGCTCACTAACTTCACACACCATCAGGCTTCCAAGCAGCTCTCAAGGAAACTCAGTTTTCACACCTCTATGCTTAGTGCTCTTTGTGTGCCTAGGACTGAAATGACGCTTGGTCAGCATCCCACACATACGAATGCTCCACATGCGGGTTTCACATGCCACCAACTCCACATTCACAGGCAACTTCAGCGCCACAGCCGTTTTCAGATAGCCCTCAATGCAAAGGCTCTAGATGCAAATATTGGTGTGAGAGCTAATTCAATCAAGGAAACACTGCATGTTGGTGAAGGGCATATTAAAGAAGGATCAGCCATGTGGTTCTTGTGGGAGAACAACTCCATTTGGCTCACTAACTTCACACACCATCAGGCTTCCAAGCAGCTCTCAAGGAGACTCAGTTTTCACACTCTATGTTTAGTGCCCTTTGAATGCATTATCTAGGAATGAACCTGGTAGAGCATCCCATACAAACGAATGCTCCACATGCGGGTTTCACATGCCAGCAACTCCACATTCACTGGCAACTTCAGCGCCACAGCCGTTTTCAGATAGCCCTCAATGCAAAGGCTCTAGACGCAAATATTGGTGTGAGAGCTAATTCAATCAAGGAAACACTGCATGTTGGGGAAGGGCATATTGAAGAAGGATCAGCCGAGTGGTTCTTGTGGGAGAACAACTCCATTTGGCTCACTAACTTCACACACCATCAGGCTTCCAAGCAGCTCTCAAGGAAACTCAGTTTTCACACTCTATGCTTAGTGCTCTTTGAGTGCATTATCTAGGAATGAACCTGGTAGAGCATCCCACACAAACGAATGCTCCACATGCGGGTTTCACATGCCACCAACTCCACATTCACAGGCAACTTCAGCGCCACAGTCGTTTTCAGATAGCCCTCAATGCAAAGGCTCTAGACGCAAATATTGGTGTGAGAGCTAATTCAATCAAGGAAACACTGCATGTTGGTGAAGGGCATATTGAAGAATGATCAGCTAAGTGGTTCTTGTGGGAGAACAACTCCATTTGGCTCACTAACTTCACACACCATCAGGCTTCCAAGCAGCTCTCAAGGAAACTCAGTTTTCACACTCTATGCTTACTGCCCTTTGTATGGCTAGGACTGAAATGAACCTGGTAGAGCATCCCACACAAACGAATGCTCCACATGCGGGTTTCACATGCCACCAACTCCACATTCACAGGCAACTTCAGCGCCACAGCCGTTTTCAGATAGCCCTCAATGCAAAGGCTCTAGACGCAAATATTGGTGTGAGAGCTAATTCAATCAAGGAAACACTGCATGTTGGTGAAGGGCATATTGAAGAAGGATCAGCCGAGTGGTTCTTGTGGGAGAACAACTCCATTTGGCTCACTAACTTCACACGCCATCAGGCTTCCAAGCAGCTCTCAAGGAAACTCAGTTTTCACACTCTATGCTTAGTGCCCTTTGAGTGCATTATCTAGGAATGAACCTGGTAGAGCATCCCACACAAACGAATGCTCCACATGCGGGTTTCACATGCCACCAACTCCACATTCACAGGCAACTTCAGCGCCACAGCCGTTTTCAGATAGCCTCAATGCAAAGGCTCTAGACGCAAATATTGGTCGTGAGAGCTAATTCAATCAAGGAAACACTGCATGTTGGGGAAGGGCATATTGAAGAAGGATCAGCCGAGTGGTTCTTGTGGGAGAACAACTCCATTTGGCTCACTAACTTCACACACCATCAGGCTTCCAAGCAGCTCTCAAGGAAACTCAGTTTTCACACTCTATGCTTAGTGCCCTTTGAGTGCATTATCTAGGAATTAACCTGGTAGAGCATCCCACACAAACGAATGCTCCACATGCGGGTTTCACATGCCACCAACTCCACATTCACAGGCAACTTCAGCGCCACAGCCGTTTTCAGATAGCCCTCAATGCAAAGGCTCTAGACGCAAATATTGGTGTGAGAGCTAATTCAATCAAGGAAACACTGCATGTTGGTGAAGGGCATATTGAAGAAGGATCAGCCGAGTGGTTCTTGTGGGAGAACAACTCCATTTGGCTCACTAACTTCACACACCATCAGGCTTCCAAGCAGCTCTCAAGGAAACTCAGTTTTCACACTCTATGCTTACTGCCCTTTGTATGGCTAGGACTGAAATGAACCTGGTAGAGCATCCCACACAAACGAATGCTCCACATGCGGGTTTCACATGCCACCAACTCCACATTCACAGGCAACTTCAGCGCCACAGCCGTTTTCAGATAGCCCTCAATGCAAAGGCTCTAGACGCAAATATTGGTGTGAGAGCTAATTCAATCAAGGAAACACTGCATGTTGGTGAAGGGCATATTGAAGAAGGATCAGCCGAGTGGTTCTTGTGGGAGAACAACTCCATTTGGCTCACTAACTTCACACGCCATCAGGCTTCCAAGCAGCTCTCAAGGAAACTCAGTTTTCACACTCTATGCTTAGTGCTCTTTGAGTGCATTATCTAGGAATGAACCTGGTAGAGCATCCCACACAAACGAATGCTCCACATGCGGGTTTCACATGCCACCAACTCCACATTCACAGGCAACTTCAGCGCCACAGCCGTTTTCAGATAGCCCTCAATGCAAAGACTCTAGACGCAAATATTGGTGTGAGAGCTAATTCAATCAAGGAAACACTGCATGTTGGTGAAGGGCATATTGAAGAAGGATCAGCCGAGTGGTTCTTGTGGGAGAACAACTCCATTTGGCTCACTAACTTCACACACCATCAGGCTTCCAAGCAGCTCTCAAGGAAACTCAGTTTTCACACTCTATGCTTATTGCCCTTTGAGTGCATTATCTAGGAATGAACCTGGTAGAGCATCCCACACAAACGAATGCTCCACATGCGGGTTTCACATGCCACCAACTCCACATTCACAGGCAACTTCAGCGCCACAGCCGTTTTCAGATAGCCCTCAATGCAAAGGCTCTAGACGCAAATATTGGTGTGAGAGCTAATTCAATCAAGGAAACACTGCATGTTGGTGAAGGGCATATTGAAGAAGGATCAGCCGAGTGGTTCTTGTGGGAGAACAACTCCATTTGGCTCACTAACTTCACACACCATCAGGCTTCCAAGCAGCTCTCAAGGAAACTCAGTTTTCACACTCTATGCTTACTGCCCTTTGTGTGCCTAGGACTGAAATGAAGCTTGGTCAGCATCCCTCACAAACGAATGCTCCACATGCGGGTTTCACATGCCACCAACTCCACATTCACAGGCAACTTCAGCGCCACAGTCGTTTTCAGATAGCCCTCAATGCAAAGGCTCTAGACGCAAATATTGGTGTGAGAGCTAATTCAATCAAGGAAACACTGCATTTGGTGTAGGGCATATTGAAGAAGGATCAGCTGAATGGTTCTTGTGGGAGAACAACTCCATTTGGCTCACTAACTTCACACACCATCAGGCTTCCAAGCAGCTCTCAAGGAAACTCAGTTTTCACACTCTATGCTTAGTGCTCTTTGTGTGCCTAGGACTGAAATGACGCTTGGTCAGCATCCCACACATACGAATGCTCCACATGCGGGTTTCACATGCCACCAACTCCACATTCACAGGCAACTTCAGCGCCACAGCCGTTTTCAGATAGCCCTCAATGCAAAGGCTCTAGACGCAAATATTGGTGTGAGAGCTAATTCAATCAAGGAAACACTGCATGTTGGTGAAGGGCATATTAAAGAAGGATCAGCCGAGTGGTTCTTGTGGGAGAACAACTCCATTTGGCTCACTAACTTCACACACCATCAGGCTTCCAAGCAGCTCTCAAGGAGACTCAGTTTTCACACTCTATGTTTAGTGCCCTTTGTATGGCTAGGACTGAAATGAACCTGGTAGAGCATCCCATACAAACGAATGCTCCACATGCGGGTTTCACATGCCACCAACTCCACATTCACAGGCAACTTCAGCGCCACAGCCGTTTTCAGATAGCCCTCAATGCAAAGGCTCTAGACGCAAATATTGGTGTGAGAGCTAATTCAATCAAGGAAACACTGCATGTTGGGGAAGGGCATATTGAAGAAGGATCAGCCGAGTGGTTCTTGTGGGAGAACAACTCCATTTGGCTCACTAACTTCACACACCATCAGGCTTCCAAGCAGCTCTCAAGGAAACTCAGTTTTCACACTCTATGCTTAGTGCTCTTTGAGTGCATTATCTAGGAATGAACCTGGTAGAGCATCCCACACAAACGAATGCTCCACATGCGGGTTTCACATGCCACCAACTCCACATTCACAGGCAACTTCAGCGCCACAGTCGTTTTCAGATAGCCCTCAATGCAAAGGCTCTAGAAGCAAATATTGGTGTGAGAGCTAATTCAATCAAGGAAACACTGCATGTTGGTGAAGGGCATATTGAAGAATGATCAGCTAAGTGGTTCTTGTGGGAGAACAACTCCATTTGGCTCACTAACTTCACACACCATCAGGCTTCCAAGCAGCTCTCAAGGAAACTCAGTTTTCACACTCTATGCTTACTGCCCTTTGTATGGCTAGGACTGAAATGAACCTGGTAGAGCATCCCACACAAACGAATGCTCCACATGCGGGTTTCACATGCCACCAACTCCACATTCACAGGCAACTTCAGCGCCACAGCCGTTTTCAGATAGCCCTCAATGCAAAGGCTCTAGACGCAAATATTGGTGTGAGAGCTAATTCAATCAAGGAAACACTGCATGTTGCTGAAGGGCATATTGAAGAAGGATCAGCCGAGTGGTTCTTGTGGGAGAACAACTCCATTTGGCTCACTAACTTCACACGCCATCAGGCTTCCAAGCAGCTCTCAAGGAAACTCAGTTTTCACACTCTATGCTTAGTGCCCTTTGAGTGCATTATCTAGGAATGAACCTGGTAGAGCATCCCACACAAACGAATGCTCCACATGCGGGTTTCACATGCCACCAACTCCACATTCACAGGCAACTTCAGCGCCACAGCCGTTTTCAGATAGCCCTCAATGCAAAGGCTCTAGACGCAAATATTGGTGTGAGAGCTAATTCAATCAAGGAAACACTGCATGTTGGTGAAGGGCATATTGAAGAAGGATCAGCCGAGTGGTTCTTGTGGGAGAACAACTCCATTTGGCTCACTAACTTCACACACCATCAGGCTTCCAAGCAGCTCTCAAGGAAACTCAGTTTTCACACTCTATGCTTAGTGCCCTTTGAGTGCATTATCTAGGAATGAACCTGGTAGAGCATCCCACACAAACGAATGCTCCACATGCGGGTTTCACATGCCACCAACTCCACATTCACAGGCAACTTCAGCGCCACAGCCGTTTTCAGATAGCCCTCAATGCAAAGGCTCTAGACGCAAATATTGGTGTGAGAGCTAATTCAATCAAGGAAACACTGCATGTTGGTGAAGGGCATATTGAAGAAGGATCAGCCGAGTGGTTCTTGTGGGAGAACAACTCCATTTGGCTCACTAACTTCACACACCATCAGGCTTCCAAGCAGCTCTCAAGGAAACTCAGTTTTCACACTCTATGCTTACTGCCCTTTGTGTGCCTAGGACTGAAATGAAGCTTGGTCAGCATCCCTCACAAACGAATGCTCCACATGCGGGTTTCACATGCCACCAACTCCACATTCACAGGCAACTTCAGCGCCACAGTCGTTTTCAGATAGCCCTCAATGCAAAGGCTCTAGACGCAAATATTGGTGTGAGAGCTAATTCAATCAAGGAAACACTGCATGTTGGTGAAGGGCATATTGAAGAAGGATCAGCTGAATGGTTCTTGTGGGAGAACAACTCCATTTGGCTCACTAACTTCACACACCATCAGGCTTCCAAGCAGCTCTCAAGGAAACTCAGTTTTCACACTCTATGCTTAGTGCCCTTTGTATGGCTAGGACTGAAATGAACCTGGTAGAGCAACCCACACAAACGAATGCTCCACATGCGGGTTTCACATGCCACCAACTCCACATTTACAGGCAACTTCAGCGCCACAGCCGTTTTCAGATAGCCCTCAATGCAAAGGCTCTAGACGCAAATATTGGTGTGAGAGCTAATTCAATCAAGGAAACACTGCATGTTGGTGAAGGGCATATTGAAGAAGGATCAGACGAGTGGTTCTTGTGGGAGAACAACTCCATTTGGCTCACTAACTTCACACACCATCAGGCTTCCAAGCAGCTCTCAAGGAAACTCAGTTTTCACACTCTATGCTTAGTGCCCTTTGAGTGCATTATCTAGGAATGAACCTGGTAGAGCATCCCACACAAACGAATGCTCCACATGCGGGTTACACATGCCACCAACTCCACATTCACAGGCAACTTCAGCGCCACAGCCGTTTTCAGATAGCCCTCAATGCAAAGGCTCTAGACGCAAATATTGGTGTGAGAGCTAATTCAATCAAGGAAACACTGCATGTTGGTGAAGGGCATATTGAAGAAGGATCAGCCGAGTGGTTCTTGTGGGAGAACAACTCCATTTGGCTCACTAACTTCACACACCATCAGGCTTCCAAGCAGCTCTCAAGGAAACTCAGTTTTCACACTCTATGCTTAGTGCCCTTTGTATGGCTAGGACTGAAATGAACCTGGTAGAGCATCCCACACAAACGAATGCTCCACATGCGGGTTTCACATGCCACCAACTCCACATTCACAGGCAACTTCAGCGCCACAGCCGTTTTCAGATAGCCCTCAATGCAAAGGCTCTAGACGCAAATATTGGTGTGAGAGCTAATTCAATCAAGGAAACACTGCATGTTGGTGAAGGGCATATTGAAGAAGGATCAGCCGAGTGGTTCTTGTGGGAGAACAACTCCATTTGGCTCACTAACTTCACACACCATCAGGCTTCCAAGCAGCTCTCAAGGAAACTCAGTTTTCACACTCTATGCTTACTGCCCTTTGAGTGCATTATCTAGGAATGAACCTGGTAGAGCATCCCACACAAACGAATGCTCACATGCGGGTTTCACATGCCACGAACTGCACATTCACAGGCAACTTCAGCGCCACAGCCGTTTTCAGATAGCCCTCAATGCAAAGGCTCTAGACGCAAATATTGGTGTGAGAGCTAATTCAATCAAGGAAACACTGCATGTTGGTGAAGGGCATATTGAAGAAGGATCAGCCGAGTGGTTCTTGTGGGAGAACAACTCCATTTGGCTCACTAACTTCACACACCATCAGGCTTCCAAGCAGCTCTCAAGGAAACTCAGTTTTCACACTCTATGCTTAGTGCCCTTTGAGTGCATTATCTAGGAATGAACCTGGTAGAGCATCCCACACAAACGAATGCTCCACATGCGGGTTTCACATGCCAGCAACTCCACATTCACAGGCAACTTCAGCGCCACAGCCGTTTTCAGATAGCCCTCAATGCAAAGGCTCTAGACGCAAATATTGGTGTGAGAGCTAATTCATTCAAGGAAACACTGCATGTTGGTGAAGGGCATATTGAAGAAGGATCAGCCGAGTGGTTCTTGTGGGAGAACAACTCCATTTGGCTCACTAACTTCACACACCATCAGGCTTCCAAGCAGCTCTCAAGGAAACTCAGTTTTCACACTCTATGCTTAGTGCCCTTTGTATGGCTAGGACTGAAATGAACCTGGTAGAGCATCCCACACAAACGAATGCTCCACATGCGGGTTTCACATGCCACCAACTCCACATTCACAGGCAACTTCAGCGCCACAGCCGTTTTCAGATAGCCCTCAATGCAAAGGCTCTAGACGCAAATATTGGTGTGAGAGCTAATTCAATCAAGGAAACACTGCATGTTGGTGAAGGGCATATTGAAGAAGGATCAGCCGAGTGGTTCTTGTGGGAGAACAACTCCATTTGGCTCACTAACTTCACACGCCATCAGGCTTCCAAGCAGCTCTCAAGGAAACTCAGTTTTCACACTCTATGCTTAGTGCCCTTTGAGTGCATTATCTAGGAATGAACCTGGTAGAGCATCCCACACAAACGAATGCTCCACATGCGGGTTTCACATGCCACCAACTCCACATTCACAGGCAACTTCAGCGCCACAGCCGTTTTCAGATAGCCCTCAATGCAAAGGCTCTAGATGCAAATATTGGTGTGAGAGCTAATTCAATCAAGGAAACACTGCATGTTGGGGAAGGGCATATTGAAGAAGGATCAGCCGAGTGGTTCTTGTGGGAGAACAACTCCATTTGGCTCACTAACTTCACACACCATCAGGCTTCCAAGCAGCTCTCAAGGAAACTCAGTTTTCACACTCTATGCTTAGTGCCCTTTGAGTGCATTATCTAGGAATGAACCTGGTAGAGCATCCACACAAACGAATGCTCCACATGCGGGTTTCACATGCCACCAACTCCACATTCACAGGCAACTTCAGCGCCACAGCCGTTTTCAGATAGCCCTCAATGCAAAGGCTCTAGACGCAAATATTGGTGTGAGAGCTAATTCAATCAAGGAAACACTGCATGTTGGTGAAGGGCATATTGAAGAAGGATCAGCCGAGTGGTTCTTGTGGGAGAACAACTCCATTTGGCTCACTAACTTCACACACCATCAGGCTTCCAAGCAGCTCTCAAGGAAACTCAGTTTTCACACTCTATGCTTACTGCCCTTTGTATGGCTAGGACTGAAATGAACCTGGTAGAGCATCCCACACAAACGAATGCTCCACATGCGGGTTTCACATGCCACCAACTCCACATTCACAGGCAACTTCAGCGCCACAGCCGTTTTCAGATAGCCCTCAATGCAAAGGCTCTAGACGCAAATATTGGTGTGAGAGCTAATTCAATCAAGGAAACACTGCATGTTGGTGAAGGGCATATTGAAGAAGGATCAGCCGAGTGGTTCTTGTGGGAGAACAACTCCATTTGGCTCACTAACTTCACACGCCATCAGGCTTCCAAGCAGCTCTCAAGGAAACTCAGTTTTCACACTCTATGCTTAGTGCCCTTTGAGTGCATTATCTAGGAATGAACCTGGTAGAGCATCCCACACAAACGAATGCTCCACATGCGGGTTTCACATGCCACCAACTCCACATTCACAGGCAACTTCAGCGCCACAGCCGTTTTCAGATAGCCCTCAATGCAAAGGCTCTAGACGCAAATATTGGTGTGAGAGCTAATTCAATCAAGGAAACACTGCATGTTGGTGAAGGGCATATTGAAGAAGGATCAGCCGAGTGGTTCTTGTGGGAGAACAACTCCATTTGGCTCACTAACTTCACACACCATCAGGCTTCCAAGCAGCTCTCAAGGAAACTCAGTTTTCACACTCTATGCTTAGTGCCCTTTGAGTGCATTATCTAGGAATGAACCTGGTAGAGCATCCCACACAAACGAATGCTCCACATGCGGGTTTCACATGCCACCAACTCCACATTCACAGGCAACTTCAGCGCCACAGCCGTTTTCAGATAGCCCTCAATGCAAAGGCTCTAGACGCAAATATTGGTGTGAGAGCTAATTCAATCAAGGAAACACTGCATGTTGGTGAAGGGCATATTGAAGAAGGATCAGCCGAGTGGTTCTTGTGGGAGAACAACTCCATTTGGCTCACTAACTTCACACACCATCAGGCTTCCAAGCAGCTCTCAAGGAAACTCAGTTTTCACACTCTATGCTTACTGCCCTTTGTGTGCCTAGGACTGAAATGAAGCTTGGTCAGCATCCCTCACAAACGAATGCTCCACATGCGGGTTTCACATGCCACCAACTCCACATTCACAGGCAACTTCAGCGCCACAGTCGTTTTCAGATAGCCCTCAATGCAAAGGCTCTAGACGCAAATATTGGTGTGAGAGCTAATTCAATCAAGGAAACACTGCATTTGGTGTAGGGCATATTGAAGAAGGATCAGCTGAATGGTTCTTGTGGGAGAACAACTCCATTTGGCTCACTAACTTCACACACCATCAGGCTTCCAAGCAGCTCTCAAGAAACTCAGTTTTCACACTCTATGCTTAGTGCTCTTTGTGTGCCTAGGACTGAAGTGACGCTTGGTCAGCATCCCACACATACGAATGCTCCACATGCGGGTTTCACATGCCACCAACTCCACATTCACAGGCAACTTCAGCGCCACAGCCGTTTTCAGATAGCCCTCAATGCAAAGGCTCTAGACGCAAATATTGGTGTGAGAGCTAATTCAATCAAGGAAACACTGCATGTTGGTGAAGGGCATATTAAAGAAGGATCAGCCGAGTGGTTCTTGTGGGAGAACAACTCCATTTGGCTCACTAACTTCACACACCATCAGGCTTCCAAGCAGCTCTCAAGGAGACTCAGTTTTCACACTCTATGTTTAGTGCCCTTTGTATGGCTAGGACTGAAATGAACCTGGTAGAGCATCCCATACAAACGAATGCTCCACATGCGGGTTTCACATGCCACCAACTCCACATTCACAGGCAACTTCAGCGCCACAGCCGTTTTCAGATAGCCCTCAATGCAAAGGCTCTAGACGCAAATATTGGTGTGAGAGCTAATTCAATCAAGGAAACACTGCATGTTGGTGAAGGGCATATTGAAGAAGGATCAGCCGAGTGGTTCTTGTGGGAGAACAACTCCATTTGGCTCACTAACTTCACACACCATCAGGCTTCCAAGCAGCTCTCAAGGAAACTCAGTTTTCACACTCTATGCTTAGTGCTCTTTGAGTGCATTATCTAGGAATGAACCTGGTAGAGCATCCCACACAAACGAATGCTCCACATGCGGGTTTCACATGCCACCAACTCCACATTCACAGGCAACTTCAGCGCCACAGTCGTTTTCAGATAGCCCTCAATGCAAAGGCTCTAGAAGCAAATATTGGTGTGAGAGCTAATTCAATCAAGGAAACACTGCATGTTGGTGAAGGGCATATTGAAGAATGATCAGCTAAGTGGTTCTTGTGGGAGAACAACTCCATTTGGCTCACTAACTTCACACACCATCAGGCTTCCAAGCAGCTCTCAAGGAAACTCAGTTTTCACACTCTATGCTTACTGCCCTTTGTATGGCTAGGACTGAAATGAACCTGGTAGAGCATCCCACACAAACGAATGCTCCACATGCGGGTTTCACATGCCACCAACTCCACATTCACAGGCAACTTCAGCGCCACAGCCGTTTTCAGATAGCCCTCAATGCAAAGGCTGTAGACGCAAATATTGGTGTGAGAGCTAATTCAATCAAGGAAACACTGCATGTTGGTGAAGGGCATATTGAAGAAGGATCAGCCGAGTGGTTCTTGTGGGAGAACAACTCCATTTGGCTCACTAACTTCACACGCCATCAGGCTTCCAAGCAGCTCTCAAGGAAACTCAGTTTTCACACTCTATGCTTAGTGCCCTTTGAGTGCATTATCTAGGAATGAACCTGGTAGAGCATCCCACACAAACGAATGCTCCACATGCGGGTTTCACATGCCACCAACTCCACATTCACAGGCAACTTCAGCGCCACAGCCGTTTTCAGATAGCCCTCAATGCAAAGGCTCTAGACGCAAATATTGGTGTGAGAGCTAATTCAATCAAGGAAACACTTCATGTTGGTGAAGGGCATATTGAAGAAGGATCAGCCGAGTGGTTCTTGTGGGAGAACAACTCCATTTGGCTCACTAACTTCACACACCATCAGGCTTCCAAGCAGCTCTCAAGGAAACTCAGTTTTCACACTCTATGCTTAGTGCCCTTTGAGTGCATTATCTAGGAATGAACCTGGTAGAGCATCCCACACAAACGAATGCTCCACATGCGGGTTTCACATGCCACCAACTCCACATTCACAGGCAACTTCAGCGCCACAGCCGTTTTCAGATAGCCCTCAATGCAAAGGCTCTAGACGCAAATATTGGTGTGAGAGCTAATTCAATCAAGGAAACACTGCATGTTGGTGAAGGGCATATTGAAGAAGGATCAGCCGAGTGGTTCTTGTGGGAGAACAACTCCATTTGGCTCACTAACTTCACACACCATCAGGCTTCCAAGCAGCTCTCAAGGAAACTCAGTTTTCACACTCTATGCTTACTGCCCTTTGTGTGCCTAGGACTGAAATGAAGCTTGGTCAGCATCCCTCACAAACGAATGCTACACATGCGGGTTTCACATGCCACCAACTCCACATTCACAGGCAACTTCAGCGCCACAGTCGTTTTCAGATAGCCCTCAATGCAAAGGCTCTAGACGCAAATATTGGTGTGAGAGCTAATTCAATCAAGGAAACACTGCATGTTGGTGTAGGGCATATTGAACAAGGATCAGCTGAATGGTTCTTGTGGGAGAACAACTCCATTTGGCTCACTAACTTCACACACCATCAGGCTTGCCCAAGCAGCTCTCAAGGAAACTCAGTTTTCACACTCTATGCTTAGTGCCCTTTGTATGGCTAGGACTGAAATGAACCTGGTAGAGCATCCCACACAAACGAATGCTCCACATGCGGGTTTCACATGCCACCAACTCCACATTCACAGGCAACTTCAGCGCCACAGCCGTTTTCAGATAGCCCTCAATGCAAAGGCTCTAGACGCAAATATTGGTGTGAGAGCTAATTCAATCAAGGAAACACTGCATGTTGGTGAAGGGCATATTGAAGAAGGATCAGACGAGTGGTTCTTGTGGGAGAACAACTCCATTTGGCTCACTAACTTCACACACCATCAGGCTTCCAAGCAGCTCTCAAGGAAACTCAGTTTTCACACTCTATGCTTAGTGCCCTTGAGTGCATTATCTAGGAATGAACCTGGTAGAGCATCCCACACAAACGAATGCTCCACATGCGGGTTTCACATGCCACCAACTCCACATTCACAGGCAACTTCAGCGCCACAGCCGTTTTCAGATAGCCCTCAATGCAAAGGCTCTAGACGCAAATATTGGTGTGAGAGCTAATTCAATCAAGGAAACACTGCATGTTGGTGAAGGGCATATTGAAGAAGGATCAGCCGAGTGGTTCTTGTGGGAGAACAACTCCATTTGGCTCACTAACTTCACACACCATCAGGCTTCCAAGCAGCTCTCAAGGAAACTCAGTTTTCACACTCTATGCTTAGTAACCTTTGTATGGCTAGGACTGAAATGAACCTGGTAGAGCATCCCACACAAACGAATGCTCCACATGCGGGTTTCACATGCCACCAACTCCACATTCACAGGCAACTTCAGCGCCACAGCCGTTTTCAGATAGCCCTCAATGCAAAGGCTCTAGACGCAAATATTGGTGTGAGAGCTAATTCAATCAAGGAAACACTGCATGTTGGTGAAGGGCATATTGAAGAAGGATCAGCCGAGTGGTTCTTGTGGGAGAACAACTCCATTTGGCTCACTAACTTCACACACCATCAGGCTTCCAAGCAGCTCTCAAGGAAACTCAGTTTTCACACTCTATGCTTACTGCCCTTTGAGTGCATTATCTAGGAATGAACCTGGTAGAGCATCCCACACAAACGAATGCTCACATGCGGGTTTCACATACCACGAACTGCACATTCACAGGCAACTTCAGCGCCACAGCCGTTTTCAGATAGCCCTCAATGCAAAGGCTCTAGACGCAAATATTGGTGTGAGAGCTAATTCAATCAAGGAAACACTGCATGTTGGTGAAGGGCATATTGAAGAAGGATCAGCCGAGTGGTTCTTGTGGGAGAACAACTCCATTTGGCTCACTGAACTTCACACACCATCAGGCTTCCAAGCAGCTCTCAAGGAAACTCAGTTTTCACACTCTATGCTTAGTGCCCTTTGAGTGCATTATCTAGGAATGAACCTGGTAGAGCATCCCACACAAATGAATGCTCCACATGCGGGTTTCACATGCCAGCAACTCCACATTCACAGGCAACTTCAGCGCCACAGCCGTTTTCAGATAGCCCTCAATGCAAAGGCTCTAGACGCAAATATTGGTGTGAGAGCTAATTCAATCAAGGAAACACTGCATGTTGGTGAAGGGCATATTGAAGAAGGATCAGCCGAGTGGTTCTTGTGGGAGAACAACTCCATTTGGCTCACTAACTTCACACACCATCAGGCTTCCAAGCAGCTCTCAAGGAAACTCAGTTTTCATACTCTATGCTTAGTGCCCTTTGTATGGCTAGGACTGAAATGAACCTGGTAGAGCATCCCACACAAACGAATGCTCCACATGCGGGTTTCACATGCCACCAACTCCACATTCACAGGCAACTTCAGCGCCACAGCCGTTTTCAGATAGCCCTCAATGCAAAGGCTCTAGACGCAAATATTGGTGTGAGAGCTAATTCAATCAAGGAAACACGGCATGTTGGTGAAGGGCATATTGAAGAAGGATCAGCCGAGTGGTTCTTGTGGGAGAACAACTCCATTTGGCTCACTAACTTCACACACCATCAGGCTTCCAAGCAGCTCTCAAGGAAACTCAGTTTTCACACTCTATGCTTAGTGCCCTTTGAGTGCATTATCTAGGAATGAACCTGGTAGAGCAACCCACACAAACGAATGCTCCACATGCGGGTTTCACATGCCACGAACTGCACATTCACAGGCAACTTCAGCGCCACAGCCGTTTTCAGATAGCCCTCAATGCAAAGGCTCTAGACGCAAATATTGGTGTGAGAGCTAATTCAATCAAGGAAACACTGCATGTTGGGGAAGGGCATATTGAAGAAGGATCAGCCGAGTGGTTCTTGTGGGAGAACAACTCCATTTGGCTCACTAACTTCACACGCCATCAGGCTACCAAGCAGCTCTCAAGGAAACTCAGTTTTCACACTCTATGCTTAGTGCCCTTTGAGTGCATTATCTAGGAATGAACCTGGTAGAGCATCCCACACAAACGAATGCTCCACATGCGGGTTTCACATGCCACGAACTGCACATTCACAGGCAACTTCAGCGCCACAGCCGTTTTCAGATAGCCCTCAATGCAAAGGCTCTAGACGCAAATATTGGTGTGAGAGCTAATTCAATCAAGGAAACACTGCATGTTGGTGAAGGGCATATTGAAGAAGGATCAGCCGAGTGGTTCTTGTGGGAGAACAACTCCATTTGGCTCACTAACTTCACACACCATCAGGCTTCCAAGCAGCTCTCAAGGAAACTCAGTTTTCACACTCTATGCTTACTGCCCTTTGAGTGCATTATCTAGGAATGAACCTGGTAGAGCATCCCACACAAACGAATGCTCCACATGCGGGTTTCACATGCCACCAACTCTACATTCACAGGCAACTTCAGCGCCACAGCCGTTTTCAGATAGCCCTCAATGCAAAGGCTCTAGACGCAAATATTGGTGTGAGAGCTAATTCAATCAAGGAAACACTGCATGTTGGTGAAGGGCATATTGAAGAAGGATCAGCCGAGTGGTTCTTGTGGGAGAACAACTCCATTTGGCTCACTAACTTCACACACCATCAGGCTTCCAAGCAGCTCTCAAGGAAACTCAGTTTTCACACTCTATGCTTAGTGCCCTTTGTATGGCTAGGACTGAAATGAACCTGGTAGAGCATCCCACACAAACGAATGCTCCACATGCGGGTTTCACATGCCACCAACTCCACATTCACAGGCAACCTCAGCGCCACAGCCGTTTTCAGATAGCCCTCAATGCAAAGGCTCTAGACGCAAATATTGGTGTGAGAGCTAATTCAATCAAGGAAACACTGCATGTTGGTGAAGGGCATATTGAAGAAGGATCAGCCGAGTGGTTCTTGTGGGAGAACAACTCCATTTGGCTCACTAACTTCACACACCATCAGGCTTCCAAGCAGCTCTCAAGGAAACTCAGTTTTCACACTCTATGCTTACTGCCCTTTGAGTGCATTATCTAGGAATGAACCTGGTAGAGCATCCCACACAAACGAATGTTCACATGCGGGTTTCACATGCCACGAACTGCACATTCACAGGCAACTTCAGCGCCACAGCCGTTTTCAGATAGCCCTCAATGCAAAGGCTCTAGACGCAAATATTGGTGTGAGAGCTAATTCAATCAAGGAAACACTGCATGTTGGTGAAGGGCATATTGAAGAAGGATCAGCCGAGTGGTTCTTGTGGGAGAACAACTCCATTTGGCTCACTAACTTCACACACCATCAGGCTTCCAAGCAGCTCTCAAGGAAACTCAGTTTTCACACTCTATGCTTAGTGCCCTTTGAGTGCATTATCTAGGAATGAACCTGGTAGAGCATCCCACACAAACGAATGCTCCACATGCGGGTTTCACATGCCACCAACTCCACATTCACAGGCAACTTCAGCGCCACAGCCGTTTTCAGATAGCCCTCAATGCAAAGGCTCTAGACGCAAATATTGGTGTGAGAGCTAATTCATTCAAGGAAACACTGCATGTTGGTGAAGGGCATATTGAAGAAGGATCAGCCAAGTGGTTCTTGTGGGAGAACAACTCCATTTGGCTCACTAACTTCACACACCATCAGGCTTCCAAGCAGCTCTCAAGGAAACTCAGTTTTCACACTCTATGCTTAGTGCCCTTTCTTTGGCTACGACTGAAATGAACCTGGTAGAGCATCCCACACAAACGAATGCTCCACATGCGGGTTTCACATGCCACCAACTCCACATTCACAGGCAACTTCAGCGCCACAGCCGTTTTCAGATAGCCCTCAATGCAAAGGCTCTAGACGCAAATATTGGTGTGAGAGCTAATTCAATCAAGGCAACACTGCATGTTGGTGAAGGGCATATTGAAGAAGGATCAGCCGAGTGGTTCTTGTGGGAGAACAACTCCATTTGGCTCACTAACTTCACACACCATCAGGCTTCCAAGCAGCTCTCAAGGAAACTCAGTTTTCACACTCTATGCTTAGTGCTCTTTGAGTGCATTATCTAGGAATGAACCTGGTAGAGCATCCCACACAAACGAATGCTCCACATGCGGGTTTCACATGCCACCAACTCCACATTCACAGGCAACTTCAGCGCCACAGCCGTTTTCAGATAGCCCTCAATGCAAAGGCTCTAGACGCAAATATTGGTGTGAGAGCTAATTCAATCAAGGAAACACTGCATGTTGGTGAAGGGCATATTGAAGAAGGATCAGCCGAGTGGTTCTTGTGGGAGAACAACTCCATTTGGCTCACTAACGTCACACACCATCAGGCTTCCAAGCAGCTCTCAAGGAAACTCAGTTTTCACACTCTATGCTTAGTGCCCTTTGAGTGCATTATCTAGGAATGAACCTGGTAGAGCATCCCACACAAACGAATGCTCCACATGCGGGTTTCACATGCCACCAACTCCACATTCACAGGCAACTTCAGCGCCACAGCCGTTTTCAGATAGCCATCAATGCAAAGGCTATAGACGCAAATATTGGTGTGAGAGCTAATTCAATCAAGGAAACACTGCATGTTGGTGAAGGGCATATTGAAGAAGGATCAGCCGAGTGGTTCTTGTGGGAGAACAACTCCATTTGGCTCACTAACTTCACACACCATCAGGCTTCCAAGCAGCTCTCAAGGAAACTCAGTTTTCACACTCTATGCTTACTGTCCTTTGTGTGCCTAGGACTGAAATGAAGCTTGGTCAGCATCCCTCACAAACGAATGCTCCACATGCGGGTTTCACATGCCACCAACTCCACATTCACAGGCAACTTCAGCGCCACAGCCGTTTTCAGATAGCCCTCAATGCAAAGGCTCTAGACGCAAATATTGGTGTGAGAGCTAATTCAATCAAGGAAACACTGCATGTTGGGGAAGGGCATATTGAAGAAGGATCAGCCGAGTGGTTCTTGTGGGAGAACAACTCCATTTGGCTCACTAACTTCACACACCATCAGGCTTCCAAGCAGCTCTCAAGGAAACTCAGTTTTCACACTCTATGCTTAGTGCCCTTTGTATGGCTAGGACTGAAATGAACCTGGTAGAGCATCCCACACAAACGAATGCTCCACATGCGGGTTTCACATGCCAGCAACTCCACATTCACAGGCAACTTCAGCGCCACAGCCGTTTTCAGATAGCCCTCAATGCAAAGGCTCTAGACGCAAATATTGGTGTGAGAGCTAATTCAATCAAGGAAACACTGCATGTTGGTGAAGGGCATATTGAAGAAGGATCAGCCGAGTGGTTCTTGTGGGAGAACAACTCCATTTGGCTCACTAACTTCACACACCATCAGGCTTCCAAGCAGCTCTCAAGGAAACTCAGTTTTCACACTCTATGCTTACTGCCCTTTGTATGGCTAGGACTGAAATGAACCTGGTAGAGCAACCCACACAAACGAATGCTCCACATGCGGGTTTCACATGCCAGCAACTCCACATTCACAGGCAACTTCAGCGCCACAGCCATTTTCAGATAGCCCTCAATGCAAAGGCTCTAGACGCAAATATTGGTGTGAGAGCTAATTCAATCAAGGAAACACTGCATGTTGGGGAAGGGCATATTGAAGAAGGATCAGCCGAGTGGTTCTTGTGGGAGAACAACTCCATTTGGCTCACTAACTTCACACACCATCAGGCTTCCAAGCAGCTCTCAAGGAAACTCAGTTTTCACACTCTATGCTTAGTGCCCTTTGAGTGCATTATCTAGGAATGAACCTGGTAGAGCATCCCACACAAACGAATGCTCCACATGCGGGTTTCACATGCCACCAACTCCACATTCACAGGCAACTTCAGCGCCACAGCCGTTTTCAGATAGCCCTCAATGCAAAGGCTCTAGACGCAAATATTGGTGTGAGAGCTAATTCAATCAAGGAAACACTGCATGTTGGTGAAGGGCATATTGAAGAAGGATCAGCCGAGTGGTTCTTGTGGGAGAACAACTCCATTTGGCTCACTAACTTCACACACCATCAGGCTTCCAAGCAGCTCTCAAGGAAACTCAGTTTTCACACTCTATGCTTACTGCCCTTTGTGTGCCTAGGACTGAAATGAAGCTTGGTCAGCATCCCTCACAAACGAATGCTCCACATGCGGGTTTCACATGCCACCAACTCCACATTCACAGGCAACTTCAGCGCCACAGCCGTTTTCAGATAGCCCTCAATGCAAAGGCTCTAGACGCAAATATTGGTGTGAGAGCTAATTCAATCAAGGAAACACTGCATGTTGGTGAAGGGCATATTGAAGAAGGATCAGCCGAGTGGTTCTTGTGGGAGAACAACTCCATTTGGCTCACTAACTTCACACACCATCAGGCTTCCAAGCAGCTCTCAAGGAAACTCAGTTTTCACACTCTATGCTTAGTGCCCTTTGTATGGCTAGGACTGAATGAACCTGGTAGAGCATCCCACACAAACGAATGCTCCACATGCGGGTTTCACATGCCACCAACTCCACATTCACAGGCAACTTCAGCGCCACAGCCGTTTTCAGATAGCCCTCAATGCAAAGGCTCTAGACGCAAATATTGGTGTGAGAGCTAATTCAATCAAGGAAACACTGCATGTTGGTGAAGGGCATATTGAAGAAGGATCAGCCGAGTGGTTCTTGTGGGAGAACAACTCCATTTGGCTCACTAACTTCACACACCATCAGGCTTCCAAGCCGCTCTCAAGGAAACTCAGTTTTCACACTCTATGCTTAGTGCACTTTGAGTGCATTATCTAGGAATGAACCTGGTAGAGCATCCCACACAAACGAATGCTCCACATGCGGGTTTCACATGCCAGCAACTCCACATTCACAGGCAACTTCAGCGCCACAGCCGTTTTCAGATAGCCCTCAATGCAAAGGCTCTAGACGCAAATATTGGTGTGAGAGCTAATTCATTCAAGGAAACACTGCATGTTGGTGAAGGGCATATTGAAGAAGGATCAGCCGAGTGGTTCTTGTGGGAGAACAACTCCATTTGGCTCACTAACTTCACACACCATCAGGCTTCCAAGCAGCTCTCAAGGAAACTCAGTTTTCACACTCTATGCTTAGTGCCCTTTGTATGGCTAGGACTGAAATGAACCTGGTAGAGCATCCCACACAAACGAATGCTCCACATGCGGGTTTCACATGCCACCAACTCCACATTCACAGGCAACTTCAGCGCCACAGCCGTTTTCAGATAGCCCTCAATGCAAAGGCTCTAGACGCAAATATTGGTGTGAGAGCTAATTCAATCAAGGAAACACTGCATGTTGGTGAAGGGCATATTGAAGAAGGATCAGCCGAGTGGTTCTTGTGGGAGAACAACTCCATTTGGCTCACTAACTTCACACACCATCAGGCTTCCAAGCAGCTCTCAAGGAAACTCAGTTTTCACACTCTATGCTTAGTGCCCTTTGTATGGCTAGGACTGAAATGAACCTGGTAGAGCATCCCACACAAACGAATGCTCCACATGCGGGTTTCACATGCCACCAACTCCACATTCACAGGCAACTTCAGCGTCACAGCCGTTTTCAGATAGCCCTCAATGCAAAGGCTATAGACGCAAATATTGGTGTGAGAGCTAATTCAATCAAGGAAACACTGCATGTTGGTGAAGGGCATATTGAAGAAGGATCAGCCGAGTGGTTCTTGTGGGAGAACAACTCCATTTGGCTCACTAACTTCACACACCATCAGGCTTCCAAGCAGCTCTCAAGGAAACTCAGTTTTCACACTCTATGCTTAGTGCCCTTTGTGTGCCTAGGACTGAAATGAAGCTTGGTCAGCATCA
>NW_026699857.1:0-17061 GCF_030435755.1 Ochotona princeps | reverse complement strand
ATGCTCTACCAGGTTCATTCCTAGATAATGCACTCAAAGGGCACTAAGCATAGAGTGTGAAAACTGAGTTTCCTTGAGAGCTGCTTGGAAGCCTGATGGTGTGTGAAGTTAGTGAGCCAAATGGAGTTGTTCTCCCACAAGTACCACTCGGCTGATCCTTCTTCAATATGCCCTTCACCAACATGCAGTGTTTCCTTGATTGAATTAGCTCTCACACCAATATTTGCGTCTAGAGCCTTTGCATTGAGGGCTATCTGAAAACGGCTGTGGCGCTGAAGTTGCCTGTGAATGTGGAGTTGGTGGCATGTGAAACCCGCATGTGGAGCATTCGTTTGTGTGGGATGCTCTACCAGGTTCATTCCTAGATAATGCACTCAAAGGGCACTAAGCATAGAGTGTGAAAACTGAGTTTTCTTGAGAGCTGCTTGGAAGCCTGATGGTGTGTGAAGTTAGTGAGGCAAATGGAGTTGTTCTCCCACAAGAACCACTCGGCTGATCCTTCTTCAATATGCCCTTCAGCAAGATGCAGTGTTTTTTTGATTGAATTAGCTCTCACACCAATATTTGCGTCTAGAGCCTTTGCATTGAGGGCTATCTGAAAACGGCTGTGGCGCTGAAGTTGCCTGTGAATGTGGAGTTGGTGGCATGTGAAACCCGCATGTGGAGCATTCGTTTGTGTGGGATGCTCTACCAGGTTCATTCCTAGATAATGCACTCAAAGGGCACTAAGCATAGAGTGTGAAAACTGAGTTTCCTTGAGAGCTGCTTGGAAGCCTGATGGTGTGTGAAGTTAGTGAGCCAAATGGAGTTGTTCTCCCACAAGAACCACTCGGCTGATCCTTCTTCAATATGCCCTTCACCAACATGCAGTGTTTCCTTGATTGAATTAGCTCTCACACCAATATTTGCGTCTAGAGCCTTTGCATTGAGGGCTATCTGAAAACGGCTGTGGCGCTGAAGTTGCCTGTGAATGTGGAGTTGGTGGCATGTGAAACCCGCATGTGGAGCATTCGTTTGTGTGGATGCTCTACCAGGTTCATTCCTAGATAATGCACTCAAAGGGCACTAAGCATAGAGTGTGAAAACTGAGTTTCCTTGAGAGCTGCTTGGAAGCCTGATGGTGTGTGAAGTTAGTGAGCCAAATGGAGTTGTTCTCCCACAAGAACCACTCGGCTGATCCTTCTTCAATATGCCCTCACCAACATGCAGTGTTTCCTTGATTGAATTAGCTCTCACACCAATATTTGCGTCTAGAGCCTTTGCATTGAGGGCTATCTGAAAACGGCTGTGGCGCTGAAGTTGCCTGTGAATGTGGAGTTGGTGGCATGTGAAACCCGCATGTGGAGCATTCGTTTGTGTGGGATGCTCTAACAGGTTCATTCCTAGATAATGCATTCAATGGGCACTAAACATAGAGTGTGAAAACTGAGTTTCCTTGAGAGCTGCTTGGAAGCCTGATGGTGTGTGAAGTTAGTGAGCCAAATGGAGTTGTTCTCCCACAAGAACCACTCGGCTGATCCTTCTTCAATATGCCCTTCACCAACATGCAGTGTTTCCTTGATTGAATTAGCTCTCACACCAATATTTGCGTCTAGAGCCTTTGCATTGAGGGCTATCTGAAAACGGCTGTGGCGCTGAAGTTGCCTGTGAATGTGGAGTTGGTGGCATGTGAAACCCGCATGTGGAGCATTCGTTTGTGTGGGATGCTCTACCAGGTTCATTCCTAGATAATGCACTCAAAGGGCACTAAGCATAGAGTGTGAAAACTGAGTTTCCTTGAGAGCTGCTTGGAAGCCTGATGGTGTGTGTAGTGAGCCAAATGGCGTTGTTCTCCCACAAGAACCACTCGGCTGATCCTTCTTCAATATGCCCTTCACCAACATGCAGTGTTTCCTTGATTGAATTAGCTCTCACACCAATATTTGCGTCTAGAGCCTTTGCATTGAGGGCTATCTGAAAACGGCTGTGGCGCTGAAGTTGCCTGTGAATGTGGAGTTGGTGGCATGTGAAACCCGCATGTGGAGCATTCGTTTGTGTGGGATGCTGACCAAGCTTCATTTCAGTCCTAGGCTCACATAGAGCACTAAGCATAGAGTGTGAAAACTGAGTTTCCTTGAGAGCTGCTTGGAAGCCTGATGGTGTGTGACGTTAGTGAGCCAAATGGAGTTGTTCTCCACAAGAACCACTCGGCTGATCCTTCTTCAATATGCCCTTCACCAACATGCAGTGTTTCCTTGATTGAATTAGCTCTCACACCAATATTTGCGTCTAGAGCCTTTGCATTGAGGGCTATCTGAAAACGGCTGTGGCGCTGAAGTTGCCTGTGAATGTGGAGTTGGTGGCATGTGAAACCCGCATGTGGAGCATTCGTTTGTGTGGGATGCTCTACCAGGTTCATTCCTAGCTAATGCACTCAAAGGGCACTAAGCATAGAGTGTGAAAACTGAGTTTTCTTGAGAGCTGCTTGGAAGCCTGATGGTGTGTGAAGTTAGTGAGCCAAATGGAGTTGTTCTCCCACAAGAACCACTCGGCTGATCCTTCTTCAATATGCCCTTCACCAACATGCAGTGTTTCCTTGATTGAATTAGCTCTCACACCAATATTTGCGTCTAGAGCCTTTGCATTGAGGGCTATCTGAAAATGGCTGTGGCGCTGAAGTTGCCTGTGAATGTGGAGTTGGTGGCATGTGAAACCCGCATGTGGAGCATTCGTTTGTGTGGGATGCTCTACCAGGTTCATTCCTAGATAATGCACTCAAAGGGCACTAAGCTTAGAGTGTGAAAACTGAGTTTCCTTGAGAGCTGCTTGGAAGCCTGATGGTGTGTGAAGTTAGTGAGCCAAATGGAGTTGTTCTCCCACAAGAACCACTCGGCTGATCCTTCTGCAATATGCCCTTCACCAACATGCAGTGTTTCCTTGATTGAATTAGCTCTCACACCAATATTTGCGTCTAGAGCCTTTGCATTGAGGGCTATCTGAAAACGGCTGTGGCGCTGAAGTTGCCTGTGAATATGGAGTTGGTGGCATGTGAAACCCGCATGTGGAGCATTCGTTTGTGTGGGATGCTCTACCAGGTTCATTCCTAGATAATGCACTCAAAGGGCACTAAGCATAGAGTGTGAAAACTGAGTTTCCTTGAGAGCTGCTTGGAAGCCTGATGGTGTGTGAAGTTAGTGAGCCAAATGGAGTTGTTCTCCCACAAGAACCACTCGGCTGATCCTTCTTCAATATGCCTTCACCAACATGCAGTGTTTCCTTGATTGAATTAGCTCTCACACCAATATTTGCGTCTAGAGCCTTTGCATTGAGGGCTATCTGAAAACGGCTGTGGCGCTGAAGTTGCCTGTGAATGTGGAGTTGGTGGCATGTGAAACCCGCATGTGGAGCATTCGTTTGTGTGGGATGCTCTACCAGGTTCATTCCTAGATAATGCATTCAATGGGCACTAAACATAGAGTGTGAAAACTGAGTTTCCTTGAGAGCTGGTTGGAAGCCAGATGGTGTGTGAAGTTAGTGAGCCAAATGGAGTTGTTCTCCCACAAGAACCACTCGGCTGATCCTTCTGCAATATGCCCTTCACCAACATGCAGTATTTCCTTGATTGAATTAGCTCTCACACCAATATTTGCGTCTAGAGCCTTTGCATTGAGGGCTATCTGAAAACGGCTGTGGCGCTGAAGTTGCCTGTGAATGTGGAGTTGGTGGCATGTGAAACCCGCATGTGGAGCATTCGTTTGTGTGGGATGCTCTACCAGGTTCATTCCTAGATAATGCACTCAAAGGGCACTAAGCATAGAGTGTGAAAACTGAGTTTCCTTGAGAGCTGCTTGGAAGCCTGATGGTGTGTGTAGTGAGCCAAATGGCGTTGTTCTCCCACAAGAACCACTCGGCTGATCCTTCTTCAATATGCCCTTCACCAACATGCAGTGTTTCCTTGATTGAATTAGCTCTCACACCAATATTTGCGTCTAGAGCCTTTGCATTGAGGGCTATCTGAAAACGGCTGTGGCGCTGAAGTTGCCTGTGAATGTGGAGTTGGTGGCATGTGAAACCCGCATGTGGAGCATTCGTTTGTGTGGGATTCTCTACCAGGTTCATTCCTAGATACTGCATTCAAAGGGCACTAAACATAGAGTGTGAAAACTGAGTTTCCTTGAGAGCTGCTTGGAAGCCTGATGGTGTGTGAAGTTAGTGAGCCAAATGGAGTTGTTCTCCCACAAGAACCACTCGGCTGATCCTTCTTCAATATGCCCTTCACCAACATGCAGTGTTTCCTTGATTGAATTAGCTCTCACACCAATATTTGCGTCTAGAGCCTTTGCATTGAGGGGTATCTGAAAACGGCTGTGGCGCTGAAGTTGCCTGTGAATGTGGAGTTGGTGGCATGTGAAACCCGCATGTGGAGCATTCGTTTGTGTGGGATGCTCTACCAGGTTCATTTCAGTCCTAGCCATACAAAGGGCACTAAGCATAGAGTGTGAAACCTGAGTTTCCTTGAGAGCTGCTTGGAAGCCTGATGGTGTGTGAAGTTAGTGAGCCAAATGGAGTTGTTCTCCCACAAGTACCACTCGGCTGATCCTTCTTCAATATGCCCTTCACCAACATGCAGTGTTTCCTTGATTGAATTAGCTCTCACACCAATATTTGTGTCTAGAGCCTTTGCATTGAGGGCTATCTGAAAACGGCTGTGGCGCTGAAGTTGCCTGTGAATGTGGAGTTGGTGGCATGTGAAACCCGCATGTGGAGCATTCGTTTGTGTGGGATGCTCTACCAGGTTCATTCCTAGATAATGCACTCAAAGGGCACTAAGCATAGAGTGTGAAAACTGAGTTTCCTTGAGAGCTGCTTGGAAGCCTGATGGTGTGTGAAGTTAGTGAGCCAAATGGAGTTGTTCTCCCACAAGAACCACTCGGCTGATCCTTCTTCAATATGCCCTTCACCAACATGCAGTGTTTCCTTGATTGAATTAGCTCTCACACCAATATTTGCGTCTAGAGCCTTTGCATTGAGGGCTATCTGAAAACGGCTGTGGCGCTGAAGTTGCCTGTGAATGTGGAGTTGGTGGCATGTGAAACCCGCATGTGGAGCATTCGTTTGTGTGGGATGCTCTACCAGGTTCATTCCTAGATAATGCACTCAAAGGGCACTAAGCATAGAGTGTGAAAACTGAGTTTCCTTGAGAGCTGCTTGGAAGCCTGATGGTGTGTGAAGTTAGTGAGCCAAATGGAGTTGTTCTCCCACAAGAACCACTCGGCTGATCCTTCTTCAATATGCCCTTCACCAACATGCAGTGTTTCCTTGATTGAATTAGCTCTCACACCAATATTTGCGTCTAGAGCCTTTGCATTGAGGGCTATCTGAAAACGGCTGTGGCGCTGAAGTTGCCTGTGAATGTGGAGTTGGTGGCATGTGAAACCCGCATGTGGAGCATTCGTTTGTGTGGGATGCTCTACCAGGTTCATTCCTAGATAATGCACTCAAAGGGCACTAAGCATAGAGTGTGAAAACTGAGTTTTCTTGAGAGCTGCTTGGAAGCCTGATGGTGTGTGAAGTTAGTGAGCCAAATGGAGTTGTTCTCCCACAAGCACCACTCGGCTGATCCTTCTTCAATATGCCCTTCACCAACATGCAGTGTTTCTTTGATTGAATTAGCTCTCACACCAATATTTGCGTCTAGAGCCTTTGCATTGAGGGCTATCTGAAAACGGCTGTGGCGCTGAAGTTGCCTGTGAATGTGGAGTTGGTGGCATGTGAAACCCGCATGTGGAGCATTCGTTTCTGTGCGATGCTCTACCAGGTTCATTCCTAGATAATGCACTCAAAGGGCACTAAGCATAGAGTGTGAAAACTGAGTTTCCTTGAGAGCTTCTTGGAAGCCTGATGGTGTGTGAAGTTAGTGAGCCAAATGGAGTTGTTCTCCCACAAGAACCACTCGGCTGATCCTTCTTCAATATGCCCTTCACCAACATGCAGTGTTTCCTTGATTGAATTAGCTCTCACACCAATATTTGCGTCTAGAGCCTTTGCATTGAGGGCTATCTGAAAACGGCTGTGGCGCTGAAGTTGCCTGTGAATGTGGAGTTGGTGGCATGTGAAACCCGCATGTGGAGCATTCGTTTGTGTGGGATGCTCTACCAGGTTCATTCCTAGATAATGCACTCAAAGGGCACTAAGCATAGAGTGTGAAAACTGAGTTTCCTTGAGAGCTGCTTGGAAGCCTGATGGTGTGTGAAGTTAGTGAGCCAAATGGAGTTGTTCTCCCACAAGAACCACTCGGCTGATCCTTCTTCAATATGCCCTTCACCAACATGCAGTGTTTCCTTGATTGAATTAGCTCTCACACCAATATTTGCGTCTAGAGCCTTTGCATTGAGGGCTATTTGAAAACGGCTGTGGCGCTGAAGTTGCCTGTGAATGTGGAGTTGGTGGCATGTGAAACCCGCATGTGGAGCATTCGTTTGTGTGGGATGCTCTACCAGGTTCATTCCTAGATAATGCACTCAAAGGGCACTAAGCATAGAGTGTGAAAACTGAGTTTCCTTGAGAGCTGCTTGGAAGCCTGATGGTGTGTGAAGTTAGTGAGCCAAATGGAGTTGTTCTCCCACAAGAACCACTCGGCTGATCCTTCTTCAATATGCCCTTCACCAACATGCAGTGTTTCCTTGATTGAATTAGCTCTCACACCAATATTTGCGTCTAGAGCCTTTGCATTGAGGGCTATCTGAAAACGGCTGTGGCGCTGAAGTTGCCTGTGAATGTGGAGTTGTTGGCATGTGAAACCCGCATGTGGAGCATTCGTTTGTGTGGGATGCTCTACCAGGTTCATTCCTAGATAATGCACTCAAAGGGCACTAAGCATAGAGTGTGAAAACTGAGTTTCCTTGAGAGCTGCTTGGAAGCCTGATGGTGTGTGAAGTTAGTGAGCCAAATGGCGTTGTTCTCCCACAAGAACCACTCGGCTGATCCTTCTTCAATATGCCCTTCACCAACATGCAGTGTTTCCTTGATTGAATTAGCTCTCACACCAATATTTGCGTCTAGAGCCTTTGCATTGAGGGCTATCTGAAAACGGCTGTGGCGCTGAAGTTGCCTGTGAATGTGGAGTTGGTGGCATGTGAAACCCGCATGTGGAGCATTCGTTTGTGTGGGATGCTCTACCAGGTTCATTCCTAGATAATGCATTCAAAGGGCACTAAACATAGAGTGTGAAAACTGAGTTTCCTTGAGAGCTGCTTGGAAGCCTGATGGTGTGTGAAGTTAGTGAGCCAAATGGAGTTGTTCTCCCACAAGAACCACTCGGCTGATCCTTCTTCAATATGCCCTTCACCAACATGCAGTGTTTCCTTGATTGAATTAGCTCTCACACCAATATTTGCGTCTAGAGCCTTTGCATTGAGGGCTATCTGAAAACGGCTGTGGCGCTGAAGTTGCCTGTGAATGTGGAGTTGGTGGCATGTGAAACCCGCATGTGGAGCATTCGTTTGTGTGGGATGCTCTACCAGGTTCATTTCAGTCCTAGCCATACAAAGGGCACTAAGCATAGAGTGTGAAACCTGAGTTTCCTTGAGAGCTGCTTGGAAGCCTGATGGTGTGTGAAGTTAGTGAGCCAAATGGAGTTGTTCTCCCACAAGAACCACTCGGCTGATCCTTCTTCAATATGCCCTTCACCAACATGCAGTGTTTCCTTGATTGAATTAGCTCTCACACCAATATTTGTGTCTAGAGCCTTTGCATTGAGGGCTATCTGAAAACGGCTGTGGCGCTGAAGTTGCCTGTGAATGTGGAGTTGGTGGCATGTGAAACCCGCATGTGGAGCATTCGTTTCTGTGGGATGCTCTACCAGGTTCATTCCTAGATAATGCACTCAAAGGGCACTAAGCATAGAGTGTGAAAACTGAGTTTCATGGAGAGCTGCTTGGAAGCCTGATGGTGTGTGAAGTTAGTGAGCCAAATGGAGTTGTTCTCCCACAAGAACCACTCGGCTGATCCTTCTTCAATATGCCCTTCACCAACATGCAGTGTTTCCTTGATTGAATTAGCTCTCACACCAATATTTGCGTCTATAGCCTTTGCATTGAGGGCTATCTGAAAACGGCTGTGGCGCTGAAGTTGCCTGTGAATGTGGAGTTGGTGGCATGTGAAACCCGCATGTGGAGCATTCGTTTGTGTGGGATGCTCTACCAGGTTCATTCCTAGATAATGCACTCAAAGGGCACTAAGCATAGAGTGTGAAAACTGAGTTTTCTTGAGAGCTGCTTGGAAGCCTGATGGTGTGTGAAGTTAGTGAGCCAAATGGAGTTGTTCTCCCACAAGCACCACTCGGCTGATCCTTCTTCAATATGCCCTTCACCAACATGCAGTGTTTCTTTGATTGAATTAGCTCTCACACCAATATTTGCGTCTAGAGCCTTTGCATTGAGGGCTATCTGAAAACGGCTGTGGCGCTGAAGTTGCCTGTGAATGTGGAGTTGGTGGCATGTGAAACCCGCATGTGGAGCATTCGTTTGTGTGGGATGCTCTACCAGGTTCATTCCTAGATAATGCACTCAAAGGGCACTAAGCATAGAGTGTGAAAACTGAGTTTCCTTGAGAGCTGCTTGGAAGCCTGATGGTGTGTGAAGTTAGTGAGCCAAATGGAGTTGTTCTCCCACAAGAACCACTCGGCTGATCCTTCTTCAATATGCCCTTCACCAACATGCAGTGTTTCCTTGATTGAATTAGCTCTCACACCAATATTTGCGTCTAGAGCCTTTGCATTGAGGGCTATCTGAAAACGGCTGTGGCGCTGAAGTTGCCTGTGAATGTGGAGTTGGTGGCATGTGAAACCCGCATGTGGAGCATTCGTTTGTGTGGGATGCTCTACCAGGTTCATTCCTAGATAATGCACTCAAAGGGCACTAAGCATAGAGTGTGAAAACTGAGTTTCCTTGAGAGCTGCTTGGAAGCCTGATGGTGTGTGAAGTTAGTGAGCCAAATGGAGTTGTTCTCCCACAAGAACCACTCGGCTGATCCTTCTTCAATATGCCCTTCACCAACATGCAGTGTTTCCTTGATTGAATTAGCTCTCACACCAATATTTGCGTCTAGAGCCTTTGCATTGAGGGCTATCTGAAAACGGCTGTGGCGCTGAAGTTGCCTGTGAATGTGGAGTTGGTGGCATGTGAAACCCGCATGTGGAGCATTCGTTTCTGTGGGATGCTCTACCAGGTTCATTCCTAGATAATGCACTCAAAGGGCACTAAGCATAGAGTGTGAAAACTGAGATTTCTTGAGAGCTGCTTGGAAGCCTGATGGTGTGTGAAGTTAGTGAGCCAAATGGAGTTGTTCTCCCACAAGAACCACTCGGCTGATCCTTCTTCAATATGCCCTTCACCAACATGCAGTGTTTCCTTGATTGAATTAGCTCTCACACCAATATTTGCGTCTAGAGCCTTTGCATTGAGGGCTATCTGAAAACGGCTGTGGCGCTGAAGTTGCCTGTGAATGTGGAGTTGGTGGCATGTGAAACCCGCATGTGGAGCATTCGTTTCTGTGGGATGCTCTACCAGGTTCATTCCTAGATAATGCACTCAAAGGGCACTAAGCATAGAGTGTGAAAACTGAGTTTCCTTGAGAGCTGCTTGGAAGCCTGATGGTGTGTGAAGTTAGTGAGCCAAATGGAGTTGTTCTCCCACAAGAACCACTCGGCTGATCCTTCTTCAATATGCCCTTCACCAACATGCAGTGTTTCCTTGATTGAATTAGCTCTCACACCAATATTTGCGTCTAGAGCCTTTGCATTGAGGGCTATCTGAAAACGGCTGTGGCGCTGAAGTTGCCTGTGAATGTGGAGTTGGTGGCATGTGAAACCCGCATGTGGAGCATTCGTTTGTGTGGGATGCACTACCAGGTTCATTCCTAGATAATGCACTCAAAGGGCACTAAGCATAGAGTGTGAAAACTGAGTTTTCTTGAGAGCTGCTTGGAAGCCTGATGGTGTGTGAAGTTAGTGAGCCAAATGGAGTTGTTCTCCCACAAGCACCACTCGGCTGATCCTTCTGCAATATGCCCTTCACCAACATGCAGTGTTTCTTTGATTGAATTAGCTCTCACACCAATATTTGCGTCTAGAGCCTTTGCATTGAGGGCTATCTGAAAACGGCTGTGGCGCTGAAGTTGCCTGTGAATGTGGAGTTGGTGGCATGTGAAACCCGCATGTGGAGCATTCGTTTGTGTGGGATGCTCTACCAGGTTCATTCCTAGATAATGCACTCAAAGGGCACTAAGCATAGAGTGTGAAAACTGAGTTTCATGGAGAGCTGCTTGGAAGCCTGATGGTGTGTGAAGTTAGTGAGCCAAATGGAGTTGTTCTCCCACAAGAACCACTCGGCTGATCCTTCTTCAATATGCCCTTCACCAACATGCAGTGTTTCCTTGATTGAATTAGCTCTCACACCAATATTTGCGTCTAGAGCCTTTGCATTGAGGGCTATCTGAAAACGGCTGTGGCGCTGAAGTTGCCTGTGAATGTGGAGTTGGTGGCATGTGAAACCCGCATGTGGAGCATTCGTTTGTGTGGGATGCTCTACCAGGTTCATTTCAGTCCTAGCCATACAAAGGGCACTAAGCATAGAGTGTGAAACCTGAGTTTCCTTGAGAGCTGCTTGGAAGCCTGATGGTGTGTGAAGTTAGTGATCCAAATGGAGTTGTTCTCCCACAAGAACCACTCGGCTGATCCTTCTTCAATATGCCCTTCACCAACATGCAGTGTTTCCTTGATTGAATTAGCTCTCACACCAATATTTGCGTCTAGAGCCTTTGCATTGAGGGCTATCTGAAAATGGCTGTGGCGCTGAAGTTGCCTGTGAATGTGGAGTTGGTGGCATGTGAAACCCGCATGTGGAGCATTCGTTTGTGTGGGATGCTGACCAAGCTTCATTTCAGTCCTAGGCACACATAGAGCACTAAGCATAGAGTGTGAAAACTGAGTTTCCTTGAGAGCTGCTTGGAAGCCTGATGGTGTGTGACGTTAGTGAGCCAAATGGAGTTGTTCTCCCACAAGAACCACTCAGCAGATCCTTCTTCAATATGCCCTTCACCAACATGCAGTGTTTCCTTGATTGAATTAGCTCTCACACCAATATTTGCGTCTAGAGCCTTTGCATTGAGGGCTATCTGAAAACGGCTGTGGCGCTGAAGTTGCCTGTGAATGTGGAGTTGGTGGCATGTGAAACCCGCATGTGGAGCATTCGTTTGTGTGGGATGCTCTACCAGGTTCATTCCTAGATAATGCACTCAAAGGGCACTAAGCATAGAGTGTGAAAACTGAGTTTCCTTGAGAGCTGCTTGGAAGCCTGATGGTGTGTGAAGTTAGTGAGCCAAATGGTGTTGTTCTCCCACAAGTACCACTCGGCTGATCCTTCTTCAATATGCCCTTCACCAACATGCAGTGTTTCCTTGATTGAATTAGCTCTCACACCAATATTTGCGTCTAGAGCCTTTGCATTGAGGGCTATCTGAAAACGGCTGTGGCGCTGAAGTTGCCTGTGAATGTGAAGTTGGTGGCATGTGAAACCCGCATGTGGAGCATTCGTTTGTGTGGGATGCTCTACCAGGTTCATTCCTAGATAATGCACTCAAAGGGCACTAAGCATAGAGTGTGAAAATTGAGTTTCCTTGAGAGCTGCTTGGAAGCCTGATGGTGTGTGAAGTTAGTGAGCCAAATGGAGTTGTTCTCCCACAAGAACCACTCGGCTGATCCTTCTTCAATATGCCCTTCACCAACATGCAGTGTTTCCTTGATTGAATTAGCTCTCACACCAATATTTGCGTCTAGAGCCTTTGCATTGAGGGCTATCTGAAAACGGCTGTGGCGCTGAAGTTGCCTGTGAATGTGGAGTTGGTGGCATGTGAAACCCGCATGTGGAGCATTCGTTTGTGTGGGATGCTGACCAAGCTTCATTTCAGTCCTAGGCACACATAGAGCACTAAGCATAGAGTGTGAAAACTGAGTTTCCTTGAGAGCTGCTTGGAAGCCTGATGGTGTGTGACGTTAGTGAGCCAAATGGAGTTGTTCTCCCACAAGAACCACTCAGCAGATCCTTCTTCAATATGCCCTTCACCAACATGCAGTGTTTCCTTGATTGAATTAGCTCTCACACCAATATTTGCGTCTAGAGCCTTTGCATTGAGGGCTATCTGAAAACGGCTGTGGCGCTGAAGTTGCCTGTGAATGTGGAGTTGGTGGCATGTGAAACCCGCATGTGGAGCATTCGTTTGTGTGGGATGCTCTACCAGGTTCATTCCTAGATAATGCACTCAAAGGGCACTAAGCATAGAGTGTGAAAACTGAGTTTCCTTGAGAGCTGCTTGGAAGCCTGATGGTGTGTGAAGTTAGTGAGCCAAATGGTGTTGTTCTCCCACAAGTACCACTCGGCTGATCCTTCTTCAATATGCCCTTCACCAACATGCAGTGTTTCCTTGATTGAATTAGCTCTCACACCAATATTTGCGTCTAGAGCCTTTGCATTGAGGGCTATCTGAAAACGGCTGTGGCGCTGAAGTTGCCTGTGAATGTGGAGTTGGTGGCATGTGAAACCCGCATGTGGAGCATTCGTTTGTGTGGGATGCTCTACCAGGTTCATTCCTAGATAATGCACTCAAAGGGCACTAAGCATAGAGTGTGAAAACTGAGTTTTCTTGAGAGCTGCTTGGAAGCCTGATGGTGTGTGAAGTTAGTGAGCCAAATGGAGTTGTTCTCCCACAAGAACCACTCGGCTGATCCTTCTTCAATATGCCCTTCAGCAAGATGCAGTGTTTCTTTGATTGAATTAGCTCTCACACCAATATTTGCGTCTAGAGCCTTTGCATTGAGGGCTATCTGAAAACGGCTGTGGCGCTGAAGTTGCCTGTGAATGTGGAGTTGGTGGCATGTGAAACCCGCATGTGGAGCATTCGTTTCTGTGGGATGCTCTACCAGGTTCATTTCAGTCCTAGCCATACAACGGGCACTAAGCATAGAGTGTGAAAACTGAGTTTCATGGAGAGCTGCTTGGAAGCCTGATGGTGTGTGAAGTTAGTGAGCCAAATGGAGTTGTTCTCCCACAAGAACCACTCGGCTGATCCTTCTGCAATATGCCCTTCACCAACATGCAGTGTTTCCTTGATTGAATTAGCTCTCACACCAATATTTGCGTCTAGAGCCTTTGCATTGAGGGCTATCTGAAAACGGCTGTGGCGCTGAAGTTGCCTGTGAATGTGGAGTTGGTGGCATGTGAAACCCGCATGTGGAGCATTCGTTTGTGTGGGATGCTCTACCAGGTTCATTCCTAGATAATGCACTCAAAGGGCACTAAGCATAGAGTGTGAAAACTGAGTTTCCTTGAGAGCTGCTTGGAAGCCTGATGGTGTGTGAAGTTAGTGATCCAAATGGAGTTGTTCTCCCACAAGAACCACTCGGCTGATCCTTCTTCAATATGCCCTTCACCAACATGCAGTGTTTCCTTGATTGAATTAGCTCTCACACCAATATTTGCGTCTAGAGCCTTTGCATTGAGGGCTATCTGAAAACGGCTGTGGCGCTGAAGTTGCCTGTGAATGTGGAGTTGGTGGCATGTGAAACCCGCATGTGGAGCATTCGTTTGTGTGGGATGCTCTACCAGGTTCATTCCTAGATAATGCACTCAAAGGGCACTAAGCATAGAGTGTGAAAACTGAGTTTCCTTGAGAGCTGCTTGGAAGCCTGATGGTGTGTGTAGTGAGCCAAATGGCGTTGTTCTCCCACAAGAACCATTCGGCTGATCCTTCTTCAATATGCCCTTCACCAACATGCAGTGTTTCCTTGATTGAATTAGCTCTCACACCAATATTTGCGTCTAGAGCCTTTGCATTGAGGGCTATCTGAAAACGGCTGTGGCGCTGAAGTTGCCTGTGAATGTGGAGTTGGTGGCATGTGAAACCCGCATGTGGAGCATTCGTTTGTGTGGGATGCTCTACCAGGTTCATTCCTAGATACTGCATTCAAAGGGCACTAAACATAGAGTGTGAACACTGAGTTTCCTTGAGAGCTGCTTGGAAGCCTGATGGTGTGTGAAGTTAGTGAGCCAAATGGAGTTGTTCTCCCACAAGAACCACTCGGCTGATCCTTCTTCAATATGCCCTTCACCAACATGCAGTGTTTCCTTGATTGAATTAGCTCTCACACCAATATTTGCGTCTAGAGCCTTTGCATTGAGGGCTATCTGAAAACGGCTGTGGCGCTGAAGTTGCCTGTGAATGTGGAGTTGGTGGCATGTGAAACCCGCATGTGGAGCATTCGTTTCTGTGGGATGCTCTACCAGGTTCATTCCTAGATAATGCACTCAAAGGGCACTAAGCATAGAGTGTGAAAACTGAGTTTTCTTGAGAGCTGCTTGGAAGCCTGATGGTGTGTGAAGTTAGTGAGCCAAATGGAGTTGTTCTCCCACAAGCACCACTCGGCTGATCCTTCTTCAATATGCCCTTCACCAACATGCAGTGTTTCCTTGATTGAATTAGCTCTCACACCAATATTTGCGTCTAGAGCCTTTGCATTGAGGGCTATCTGAAAACGGCTGTGGCGCTGAAGTTGCCTGTGAATGTGGAGTTGGTGGCATGTGAAACCCGCATGTGGAGCATTCGTTTGTGTGGGATGCTCTACCAGGTTCATTTCAGTCCTAGCCATACAAAGGGCACTAAGCATAGAGTGTGAAACCTGAGTTTCCTTGAGAGCTGCTTGGAAGCCTGATGGTGTGTGAAGTTAGTGATCCAAATGGAGTTGTTCTCCCACAAGAACCACTCGGCTGATCCTTCTTCAATATGCCCTTCACCAACATGCAGTGTTTCCTTGATTGAATTAGCTCTCACACCAATATTTGCGTCTAGAGCCTTTGCATTGAGGGCTATCTGAAAACGGCTGTGGCGCTGAAGTTGCCTGTGAATGTGGAGTTGGTGGCATGTGAAACCCGCATGTGGAGCATTCGTTTGTGTGGGATGCTGACCAAGCTTCATTTCAGTCCTAGGCACACATAGAGCACTAAGCATAGAGTGTGAAAACTGAGTTTCCTTGAGAGCTGCTTGGAAGCCTGATGGTGTGTGACGTTAGTGAGCCAAATGGAGTTGTTCTCCCACAAGAACCACTCAGCAGATCCTTCTTCAATATGCCCTTCACCAACATGCAGTGTTTCCTTGATTGAATTAGCTCTCACACCAATATTTGCGTCTAGAGCCTTTGCATTGAGGGCTATCTGAAAACGGCTGTGGCGCTGAAGTTGCCTGTGAATGTGGAGTTGGTGGCATGTGAAACCCGCATGTGGAGCATTCGTTTGTGTGGGATGCTCTACCAGGTTCATTCCTAGATAATGCACTCAAAGGGCACTAAGCATAGAGTGTGAAAACTGAGTTTCCTTGAGAGCTGCTTGGAAGCCTGATGGTGTGTGAAGTTAGTGAGCCAAATGGTGTTGTTCTCCCACAAGAACCACTCGGCTGATCCTTCTTCAATATGCCCTTCACCAACATGCAGTGTTTCCTTGATTGAATTAGCTCTCACACCAATATTTGCGTCTAGAGCCTTTGCATTGAGGGCTATCTGAAAACGGCTGTGGCGCTGAAGTTGCCTGTGAATGTGGAGTTGGTGGCATGTGAAACCCGCATGTGGAGCATTCGTTTGTGTGGGATGCTCTACCAGGTTCTTTCCTAGATAATGCACTCAAAGGGCACTAAGCATAGAGTGTGAAAACTGAGTTTCCTTGAGAGCTGCTTGGAAGCCTGATGGTGTGTGTAGTGAGCCAAATGGCGTTGTTCTCCCACAAGAACCATTCGGCTGATCCTTCTTCAATATGCCCTTCACCAACATGCAGTGTTTCCTTGATTGAATTAGCTCTCACACCAATATTTGCGTCTAGAGCCTTTGCATTGAGGGCTATCTGAAAACGGCTGTGGCGCTGAAGTTGCCTGTGAATATGGAGTTGGTGGCATGTGAAACCCGCATGTGGAGCATTCGTTTGTGTGGGATTCTCTACCAGGTTCATTCCTAAATACTGCATTCAAAGGGCACTAAACATAGAGTGTGAACACTGAGTTTCCTTGAGAGCTGCTTGGAAGCCTGATGGTGTGTGTAGTGAGCCAAATGGCGTTGTTCTCCCACAAGAACCATTCGGCTGATCCTTCTTCAATATGCCCTTCACCAACATGCAGTGTTTCCTTGATTGAATTAGCTCTCACACCAATATTTGCGTCTAGAGCCTTTGCATTGAGGGCTATCTGAAAACGGCTGTGGCGCTGAAGTTGCCTGTGAATATGGAGTTGGTGGCATGTGAAACCCGCATGTGGAGCATTCGTTTGTGTGGGATTCTCTACCAGGTTCATTCCTAAATACTGCATTCAAAGGGCACTAAACATAGAGTGTGAACACTGAGTTTCCTTGAGAGCTGCTTGGAAGCCTGATGGTGTGTGAAGTTAGTGAGCCAAATGGAGTTGTTCTCCCACAAGAACCACTCGGCTGATCCTTCTTCAATATGCCCTTCACCAACATGCAGTGTTTCCTTGATTGAATTAGCTCTCACACCAATATTTGCGTCTAGAGCATTTGCATTGAGGGCTATCTGAAAACGGCTGTGGCGCTGAAGTTGCCTGTGAATGTGGAGTTGGTGGCATGTGAAACCCGCATGTGGAGCATTCGTTTGTGTGGGATGCTCTACCAGGTTCATTCCTAGATAATGCACTCAAAGGGCACTAAGCATAGAGTGTGAAAACTGAGTTTTCTTGAGAGCTGCTTGGAAGCCTGATGGTGTGTGAAGTTAGTGAGCCAAATGGAGTTGTTCTCCCACAAGCACCACTCGGCTGATCCTTCTTCAATATGCCCTTCAGCAAGATGCAGTGTTTCTTTGATTGAATTAGCTCTCACACCAATATTTGCGTCTAGAGCCTTTGCATTGAGGGCTATCTGAAAACGGCTGTGGCGCTGAAGTTGCCTGTGAATGTGGAGTTGGTGGCATGTGAAACCCGCATGTGGAGCATTCGTTTCTGTGGGATGCTCTACCAGGTTCATTCCTAGATAATGCACTC
>NW_026699856.1:0-59058 GCF_030435755.1 Ochotona princeps | reverse complement strand
ACATTGTGTTTGCAGCTGCTGCCAATACAAAAGTGCGTGCTGCAAAACGTCGTGTACAAAATGTACGTGTGAAGACCCCCGAAGGTCGAATGTCTGCGGAAGCAGCACCGCAGGTAGGAACCTTGCAGGAGAAGAAGAAGATGAAGAAGTGTAGATGATATGGGGGGTGAGGTGAAAAAGAAGATGCAGAGGAAGAAGAAAAGAAGGCAGAAGAAGCAGAAGAGGAGGAATAGGAAGACCAGGAAGAAGAGACAGGAGTACCGGAGAAGGTTTCATCGGTAATATTAGTTGCCGCAGGTGATGTAGTACGTGTCGCTAATGTTGTTGCTGCTGCTGTGGGTCGGGGAACTCAGGAGAGCTGCTGAAAAGAAGATTCTCTCTATCAGACGGTGCTTCAAATATCTACAGACGCAGCAGCAGAATGTAGTAAGGTGTGTCTGTATGACGTCTCGTGTGCAGACGATGATAATATCGAGGAGGGGTCATCTTCATACGTTTCTAGACAGCCTCATCACCATACTACAACAACAAGAGCACAGCGAGTGGACATTAGTACTTATATCCCGTAGCAATGTTTCAGCGTTTTTTTCTCTTGGGACGAAAAGACCAAAGAATCAGAGAAAGACACTCTGATGGCAGTGTGTGACCATACTCTCCAACGCAAAATGAAGGAGACGCAGAAGAGACATATAGAGACGGACAAACAAAACTTACTAACGAAAGATGTAGTAGCACGTGCTCCGGTTGGCGTTGTCGCTGCAAATGCCTCCGTTACGGCTGCCGCGCGTGAGGGTGCTCGTGTTGCTGCTGGCGCTGATGCTACTGCTGCTTCTAGTTGGTCTTCGTGTTGCTGTGACAGTAGTGTTGATGCTACTGGTGCTATTGCAGTCGCTGTGGCTGTTGCTACTGGTGTTTTTTCCAGTAGAATTGACTGTTTTCCCTCTATTCGAGTATCTCTCAAAGCAATGTTTCACTCCAGTGTTAGTATTAGTGTTACTGTCAGTTGTTGTAGTGGTAGCACTATTGCTAGTACTGTTAACAGCAGCAGCTGTTGTTGTCGCTGTTGTATCAGGAGTATATGTGTCACTATCACTATTAGTAGTTAGTAGTATTAGTAGAGAAAAAGAGGAGGAGGAAAGAGGAAGGAAGGGAAGTAATTTTTTACTGCATCTATACATTATGATGTCATCGTTTGATTGGAGAAAGGACTGTGTTTTTTGGTGGCTCCTGCATATTCTTTTCTTTCGTTCTGTGTTTGCGTCTTTCATTGATTTCGTTTTCGAGTATGTGCTTTGCATGCTTTTCTTTTCGTCTTTCGAAGCAGACTCCTCGCTATAATACTTGACGCTTCTTTACATTTTCTCGCTTTCAAACAAGGTGCAGCTCTTGATATTTACGGCGGTACAGGCACAAGAGATTGGGGCGCTACTACTGTTGCTGCTGCCGTGGTTGGAGTATTATTTTCGTCAGCAGCTGCTGTTGCTGCTGCATAAATAACATCGTCCACTAACGACCACTACTACCACTTCTAGTACATGCTGCTGCAATACTACGAACAGTACTAGTATTGCTGTTAGTAGTAGCACTACTACTAGTACTAGCAAGTGGTGGAGCCCTGTTATTACAAAGAGTACGATTCGTACTACTACTAAACTACTACTACACTACCACTACTACTAGCGGTAGTAGTAGTAGTAGGAGTGGTAGTAGTAGTAGTATAGTAGTCGCTTTTTTCTTCTTCTGCCTTGTTGCTATTTATTATTGTGACTACCACACACTACAACTACTACTGGCAGTACTTCTACTACTACTACTACTAGTTCCGCGAATGATTGTTATCTCTTTCTTCCCTTGTTTTGCTTTTCCAGCGAAACTCCTCTTCTCGTTCTTCTTCTTCTTCTTGCTGCTGCTGCTGTTCCTGCTGTTGTATTGTAGACGTGTTTCGAGCACGACATTTCGAGCACGACATACATCCTGAAGAAAAGCCGCGGCTGACAACTCGAGGAGTGATGTGTTGCTCGACAAGGAGGACTCTCTACAAGTCATACGATGGAAATTCAAGAATTTCGTATTCGTAAGAGAAAACTCAACAAATGTCATTCTCTCTCTTGGAGGGTAGTACTCACTTGTTCTCCATTCTTCTGCACCAACCTGTAACGTTCATATACACACGTATACACATGTATATATATATACATATAGTTACGTATACCTACACATAGCTACAGACAACAATATGATATGTAAATATATATATATATATATATACGTACATACATATAGATACATATATCTACACATAGCCACAGATAACAGTACGCGATATATATATATATATATATATATACATGCATATAGTTAAATACACCTACACATAGCTACAGACAACAGTACGATGTATACAATAATGTATATACATTATAGATATATACATATCTACACGTAGCTACAGCTAACAATATGATACATATATATATATATATTCTATAACAGTCACATATATATATATATATATATGTCATAAGAGTTACATATATATGTATACATTTATGTATATATATACATAAACAAGTAGATTTATACAAGTACAGTTCATTAATTATTATACTATATATGAATATATACGTTTATGTTTCAATCCGTTTATATGTATCTATATATATATATATAAATATAGAGAGAGTGATTTGAAAATAGATGTTTGCTCTGGCTACAAGAACTTAAAGAGAGAGAAGAAGTAAAGAAAAAAGTGTGGTGCAGGAGCCATGTAGCAGAGTGTGTCTCTGAGACTCCAATATCAAACGCGTGAGCTGACGAAATATGACTTGATGCGATATTTAATGTCCTATGGCATATAGGCATCGATGTGTCAGTACAAACCAATAACAGCAGCAGCACCACACTAGCAACGGCAGCACCACGGGACAGAGAAAGGCAGCAGCAGCAGCAACTACAATTTTCGAAACAAAACAAACAGCAGCAGCTAGAGCAGCAGCAATGGTGAAACCAATAGCAGCAGCAACAACACCAGCATCAGCACCAGCAGTAGCGACAGCAGCAACTGTGGGAGGACCAGCAGCGGCAGTAACAACTGCAGCAGCACAACGGTGAAAGTTATAGCACCAACAGCAGCAGCAGCACCAACGGTGAGATAATCTGCAGCAGAAGTGATAATAGCAGCAGGGGCAGCGGATTGGAAAACGGCAGCAGCAGCAGCAGTAGTAACACCAGCAGCGTTAGCGACAGCAGCAGCAGCAGCTGAGATGATCAGGAACAGCAGCAGTAGCAGCAACACCAGCAGAAGCAACAGCAGCGGCACCGGTGAGACGGTCGGCGTCAGCAGCAACAGCAACGGTATTACTGGCAGCTCGCAACAGCATGGATGAACCTAATAGCATCACCATTAGCAATAGCAGCAGGGACAGAGATTAGCAAACAGCAACAAGTAGGCGGTGCGTAGTGCAGCCACTTACAATTTCACCAAAAGGCACTGTAAAATTATTTTTGTGAGAACGTGCTTGCCGTGCAGTTGCTAGGCGTACGCAAGTTGAATTCTGCTTGTAAGTACGTGTATATACCCATGTAGATGTTTATGTACGTGGACAAGTGTACTTGAATATCTGCACGTGGATATGTACGTGTACGTACATTCGTATGTATGTGTATGGTGGTATATCTGTAAGTGTATATGTATGTCTGGAGCTCTATACGTACGTGTGCGTAAATTTGTATGTATGTGTGAAAGCGTATGTGTATGCCTGCAGGTGAATACATATGTGTGTATGTGTGGGTGGCTCCGTATATGCATATCTGGAAGTGTATGTATATGTATATATATGTGTGTCTGTCTGTATGTATGCATGTATGTATGTGTGAAAGCGTATGTGTTTGAACATGCATGTACAGGAATAGGTGAGAGCGTGATGTGAAGAATGACGCAGTGTCTGTAAAATTCTATGTGCCAGTGTGTGTGTGTGTGTATTTGTTTGTGTGTGTTTGTGTGTGTGTGTGTGTGTGTGTGTGTGTGTGTGTGTGTGTGTGTGTGCTGCTACGTGTAGTAGGCGATGTATGGATTGTACATGCTTACGTTGCTGTTTCGCATCTATGCGTCTGTGTATGCTGTATGTGCGTCTCCATGTGCGTGTGTATGTCTGTGTTTACGTGTGTATGCATGCGCATATGTGTGTGTTTGTGTGTGTGTGTGTATGTGTGTGTGTGTGTGTGTGTGTGTGCAGCTGTAGGTATGTGTGTGTGTGTATATGTGTCTTTCCGTGTGTCTACTTGTGTGTGTGTATGTGTATTTGAACAAAAGTAACTGTCTCGTTAAGAAAAACATATTTTTATCTGAGCTGTCTGCGTGTGTGTATGCATATGTGAATGTATGCATGTGTACGTGTATGAGTATATGTACGTATATGTGCATGTGTATGCTGTATACATATATGTGTATGAGATGCATATGTGTATGTTTATGTATACATATGTATATATGCACATGTATATGTATATGTGCAGACATATCTGTATGTGTGTATGTATGCGAGGATATGTGTATGTATATGTATTAGTAAGTGTATATGAGATGTTTATGCATATATCTATACACATATATATATATATATATATATATGTGTACATACATGTATATGTACATGTATATGTATAGGTACACGTGTACGTATATGTATACGGTGATGTGTAGGTGTATGTGTGTATGTGTATGTGTGTTTGTGAGTGTGTATAAGTTTGATTTGTATGAGGACCTGAAAGAAATGAACGGAAGGCTCTTCTCGTATGTTTCCCCAACAGTTGTTCTTCAAATGACAATCAAAAAAGCGAACGGCATCGAGATATTGATCAATTTCAAAGCAAGAAAAGCTCCCTCCAAATGGATTACAAGAGCGACGTCCCCCGTGCGTCCAACTCCCGAGCGTTAGCTTCGGCCTGCAGTGAAAACAAATCACCAGCGAAACCCATACGCATTCACCTCTATTTCGATACAAATAGAAAGAATATATACCTTCAACGCATGTACACACATGCTATACATACAAATATGTATGTATATACATACATGCGCACACCTACATATATATATATATATATATATATATGTAGACATACAGACGCATATACGTATGTATACATGTTCAGCTTATACACAATTGGCACCCCCCTATATATATATATATACTTGGCAAGCCCTATTTAGCTTATATGTATTCGTAGCATCCCCTTTTTGTATGATATATATATATATGTGTACATGTATGTGTATATATATATATACATATATTTGCTTGGCGCCCCCTTCGTATATATTTGATATACATATATATATATACATACATGTGTAGTTACCCCCTCTACTAAGATGATATATATATATATATACGTATGTACTTCGCACCTCTTATCTATAAGACTTACATACTTGGCACCCCCTATCTATACATTTTAATCAAATATGTATATACATATATATTGAGCAACTCCAAACTCCGATATATATGATATATATATATATACTCGCCACCCCTCCCTTTCTATTTACCATGTATGTATCTATGTATCTATGTACGTATATATATATATATACATGCTTGGCACCCGCTAAGTGTATCATATATATAGTTCGCACACCCCCTACAGATATATATATATGATTTCTTTATATATGTGTATACTTGGCAGCCCCTATTTATATGATATACATACATACACATATACTTGTAAATGTATATATATATATATACACGTCACCCCGTCTATATATATATATATATATATATGTATACACGTGGCATCCCCTATCTATAATATATATATATATATACGTATGTACTTTGCACCTACCTGGCACATCCCCTCTATATGATCGAAATATATATACGTATATAGTTGGCACCCGATATACATTATATATATCTTCAATTATGTGTATATAATAGAAACCCGATATTCATCATACATATATATATATATATACATGAAATATTTATATATATATATATATACATTCTTGACTCCCAATATTCATTGTATATATCTCCAAATATCTGCATATCTACATGGCATCCCCTGTCTGTAGTATGTATCTACATATACATAGGCACTTGCTCTTGGCATCCCCAATCGCAGAGTTTCAAATGTAGATATTTTAGATGGGAGTAACTCTCGATGGCAGCGTGGATCGAACGAAAGTAGTTCCCCATACAAGACTTACGCAGTTCTGTATACGAACATAGTTAGAAGTTTTCATCTATACATGAGACTATGTATATATATATATATATATTATAATATGATATTAAGTATGTAATATACACACGTGTGTATATATATATATATATATATGTATATGTATATATACATATATATACATATATATATGTATATATATATGTATATATACATGTATATATATATATATATATGTATATATACATGTATATATATATGTATATATATATGTATATATATATATATACTTCGCACCCCTTTGTATATGATAACTGATTTCGTGTACATGCGTGACTCCATTTTCTCAACACGAGGCGAATGCAAAAGTTTACCTACAAAAATCACGTTGAATGTAGTATATTTGTTATATGATACCATATTCATAAAAAAATTCTAGGTACTAGTGTGTAAGAAAAAAGATGATGAAGAGCTCAATATTATGAGTAGAGCACACATACGATACAATATATATATATATATATACAGGGGGTGACTGCTTCACCCGTACGTTACCAGAATTAATATATGTCAGTTGTGTCACAGCATACTGAAGCCATATATTTATATATATATATGTATGTGTGCATACATAAATGTATATGTATAAGAATGTATATATATATATTTATATATATGTAGGCATACACTGATATATATATACATAAACGTATATGTATGAGGGTGTCGAGATGTAGAGTTTGCCTGCCCACACTGTCAAGTATGTGTTTGAAGGTAGTCGTATACTTCTGCAGCGCCAAATACTTCACCTCATATATATATATATATGTGTATATAGAGGCATACATATACTATATATGTATTTGCGTATATAATCCAAAGGTTTATTCGTGTATAGAATCGGATAGTATTCTTACCCAGACTGTGGTGCATGTGTTTGAAGGTAGTTGTACAGTCTTGCAGCTCCACGTACACTCGCTGAGTCGCAGTACCCCCCCCACCGCGTATACACTCACCTACACACATACATACACATGCACCTACATACACATACATACACGTACACACACTTACATTTACATGCGCATACATATACATACATATATACATACACATGCATCCATATAGATACGTATACATTGATATACATACATATACCTCCATATGAATTCATATACAAACATGCGTATACATACATATACATAGTCATGAAGACAAGCATGCAGACACTAGAACATACGTGCACACATGCGTCTGCATGTTGTTGGCAGGGTGATATAAAAAAAGTAGAATAAGATACACAAACCAGATATTTAGTTGCAGTACCAGAGGGAGGAGCACAAACCAGATCATTGTGTGTGTTGTGTCTTATATACGTGCTGGAATGAAAACTACTTGCACAACAACACTCGCAGTAGTAGTAGTAGTAGTAGTAGTAGTAGTAGTAGTACTACTACTACTACTTCTAGTAGTAGTGGTTACTGAGGTTCTAGTAGTGGTGGTGGTGTGTTGTCTCTTCTATACGTGCTGGATATATGAGAACCACTCACACAACAACACTCGCAGTAATAGTGGTACTAATAGTTGTAGTAGTAGTAGTAATAATAATAGTAGCTCTAATGTAGTGGTATTGGTATTAGCAGTAGTGGTAATAGTAGTAATTTTAGTATTAGTAGTCGTATCAGCAGTAGTAGCAGCAACAGCAAAGCGAATTATACTACTCTGTCCCCTCTTCTACACCCATGACGTTGGAGATGAAAACTAAAGAGCCCCACACCACAACAACACTACTACACGTAGTAATACTAATAATAGTAACATTAGCAGTAGCAGCCGTAGTAGTAGTAATAGTGCTAGTAGAAGTAGTAATAGTGTTAGTAGTAGTGTTAGTAGTAGTAGTAGTAGTAGTGTTAGTAGTAGTGTTAGTAGTAGTAGTAGTAGTAGTAGTAGTAGTGTTAGTAGTAGTGTTAGTAGTAGTAGTGTTAGTAGTAGTGTTAGTAGTAGTAGTAGTAGTGTTAGTAGTAGTAGTAGTAGTGTTAGTAGTAGTGTTAGTAGTAGTAGTAGTAGTAGTGTTAGTAGTAGTGTTAGTAGTAGTGTTAGTAGTAGTAGTAGTGTTAGTAGTAGTGTTAGTAGTAGTAGTAGTAGTGTTAGCAGCGGTAGTTGTAATGTTAGTAGCAGTAGTAGTTGTTGTTGTAGTATGAGTAGTATTACTTGGAATAGCCCTAGTGTACCAATACTAGTGGAAACATTTGTGACATTAGTACGAGCAGTAGTAGTAGTAGTAATGGTGGTGGGAGTAGTAAAAATAGCATTAGTAGTAATGTTAGTAGTAGTTAGAGTGCTTGTTGTAGAGTTAGTAGTAGTAGTGTTTATATTACTACTAGTCCTAGTAGTAGTAGTAGTGGTAATAGTAGCAAAAACAGGTATGTGGCTGTCTAGAATTTAGACAGAGAGTATTAGAAACGGCGCACGAAAATACCCGATATGGCAGGGGGTAACCCACACTTTTTCTTTTCTACTTCTTCCCTTGTCTCTCCTTTCTGCCCTTTTCTCCACTTGTCCCTTTCTTTATCTCTTTCTTTTACTCTGCCTTCCTACGACTTTCTCTCTCTCTCTCTATTTCTCCTTCTCGTACTCTCTTCTCAAATACTCGTAGAGACAGATTGACGATCACGTGAAGGACATTTGTATTTGAAGGAAACTTTATGCAATGGAAACTACAAAACGTTGTTAGTAAAGCTGCGTGCTCACTTCGACTCTTTTCTCTTCCCTTCCTTTCTCTTCTCCTCTTAGACAGACAGAAATTACGCATAAACACATACACATACTCTACAGACATACATACATAAATACATACATACATAAATACATACATACATAAACATACATACACATACATATACATACATACAAATAACTGTACAACGGTGTGTGTACACACATATATGTACACACAATAGGCATATTGGTATTTACCTCCAAGTATATATACATATATATATACATATAGTGATATACAGACACGGGTATACATATTTGTAGTCCCCTATATATATATATATAGATATAGATATATATCTGTAGATATTATATATATACATATATACAAATACGTACTTGTAATGGAGTATATATACAAATGCACAAACGTATGCATTTGCACCTAGCCATCTACGTTCAACCCAATGCGTACACCGTCATACGTATATCTATCTACCTGTATATCTATATATTTGTATATATATTTGCATATATATTTGTATATATATATATATGCACATTCATGCATATACATATACGTTTGCACCGTTAAATAGAACTGTATGGCTATATATGCGTACATACATATGTAGTTGTAGATATATAGAGAGATACATATATTTATATACCGTGATAGATATGTCTGTATGCGTAACTGTATATATATATATATATGTTCATATGTCATGTTTTGAAATCGATAACCTGATCACTCTTTTCTGTCACTTGTTCTCAATTTTCTCATTCCCTTAGCATAGAGAAGTCTCTCTTTTTCGCAAGCATATGAATATATATATATATATATATTTGCTACGTGCTCACCTCTCCTTACTTTTGTCATGCGCCCTCTCTTTTTCTTGCATAATGATATGTGTATATGTATAGATCACGGAGAACAACTCTGTTCGCTCTCTCCATCTTGGCACCTCTCACATATATCATTCCCTATCTACAGCCACGCACCCTACTACTACTATTTCATGGCAGCATCCTTCTCGCTAAAAACGTTTCTGTGTGTTGTGCCCGTCCTCCTCTTTCTTCCTCGACTGTCTTTTCTCGCGTGCATTTAATACCTCCACTTGTTCTCATTGCCACTTCTGCATGATAGAAGAGCCTCATATGAGACGGAGGTGGAGAGGAAGAAAAACGTACATTTTTTTCAGCAAGCTTCTCCATCACAAGGGAATGAATGCCGAATTGTGCAGCACTTGCAGTTTCATTATTGTGGAGAGTCACTACGTCGTCGTAATACTCCACCAGTTCCACCGTTTGCGCCATATCCCAGTTACGCCTGTGAGACTCAATTGCCCTCTGCAAATCTCCTTCACGACCTGCTACTGCCGTACTCTGCCCGAATGCCAGCGCAAACTATATCATTTCAATCACAGTCGCAACACAAAAAAGCACAACAGAAAATCACATACACACTCAAAAAGAAAAAAGCTCTCGTTCCTATTCTGAGAAAAACAACTAGAGAATACTGACAATATATAATAGAGACTGTAGAGACAGTATATGCTGACTGCATGAAGAACATACTCTAGCTATTACATTCGCATGCATACATACATTCATTCATACATACATATACATATATATATATACATAAGGTGTTCATCTCAACTGAGGCCCCACAGCAGCAACAGCAGCAGCAACAGCAGGAGGAGAAGAGCCATCAAGAACAGCAGCAGCAAGAGCAACAACAGTGCCAGCAGTGTCTGAAAGATTAGGTAAAGAAGTAGAGGGTTCAGAACATCATACACTTCGTCGCGTGAGACACGTTTCTCTATTATCTCCACAGCGGCAGCAGTAGCGGCAGTAGCAACAGCAGAAGCGGTGGCAAAAGCAACACCAGCGGCAGTAGCAACCGCAGTAGCAGTGGGAAAACAGCGTCGACAAAACATAGGAAGGTACAATTCTCTTCAGCTAGACGAAAAGCAGAGTTTTCCTCCTCGTCATCGTGTAAACTTCTTGTACGCATGTATATATATATATCAATTTGTGTTGCAGTTACTTCAGCAGCACCCTCGAAACAGAGGAGGAAAAAGGGCAAAAGAACAAATTATACAGATGCAGCAGCAGCGGCAGTAACAGCACTAGTTCAGAGGCAGTAGCAGCAGTAGTAGCTGCGCCAGTAGTAGCGAGAGTAGCAGCGGCAGTAGCAGCAGTAGTGCCAGCAGTTGCAGCGGCAGGAGTAGCCGCAGCAGCAGCAGTAGTAGCAGCGCCAGTAGTAGCGAGAGTAGCAGCGGCAGGGAAGGGTTGGTGCTCTTGTTTGGAACAGTCTTGAAACAAAGAGATCGACAGCAGCAGCACTTTGAGACGTATAAACGTACTGGGTAGATTTTTTTCTGAAATAAAAATAAATGTGCTCCACGAAAAAGAGAGAAGAAAAGAGATGAAGCAGCAGCGAAATGGGTGTAATGTGGTAATCTTTTCGCTTAACAAAGACCACTTATGAATGCGCGAGAGAGACACAGAGGGAAAGAGAAAAGGAGAGAGACATACATACATATAGACAGATATACGTATGTTTCTCTCTCTCTCTCTCTCTCTATATATATATATACATATATATGTATGAATGAGTAGAAGGATCTTTATAGATGTATATATACATGCTTGAAAAGATTGATCGATAGAGGATAGAGACACACATGTACGTATGTCTGAATGAGTAGCTACATCGTTGTATACACCTATACATATACATATTCATATACATATACATATATATACATATATATATATATATATTTATATACATATATATATTTAGCTGGATATACATAAATGTGATTCTTATTATAGATGTGACTGTGTGTGTGTTTCTGGAAAGTAGGTGTTGTTTTACATCATATTCCTCAAAACGACGTGTAGAGGAAACTTCCAGCAATTGGTGAACATCTGATTTGCACGACTGACTGTCCTCCTAGATACATATATATATATATATGCATGTATGAAGAGAGAGAAAGACAGAGAGACAGAGAGAGAATTTATCATAAATTTATCAGCTATAGATAAAACATGCACACAGATAGATAGTCATATCTGGCAATGTATATATATATATATATATATCAGTTGATAGCTACGTTGATTTGTAAGCATTGATATCTATGCTGGGAGCAGAGAGATCGATGTATCCACAGATAATACATCAGTACATTCACCCATATATATATATATATATATATATATATAGAGAGAGAGAGAGAGAGAGAGAGATGAATATAAGTACCTACGTCGAACTATAAATATATATATATATATATACAAGTATTGATATTTATTTATGAGTTTCTGCACATACATGAGTCTTTACGTCGAGATACATATATACACATAAATATATAGAGAGGGAGAGCGAAAGAAAGAAATATATTCACGAATTGATGCATATACATATATATATATACATAAGCAGGTGCATCGAAATGTATATATATGTATATGTATATACGGTTGTGTTGTCCTGTACGTAAATACTAGCTTATGACGAGGGTCTGTATTATCGTTATATGGTTACATACCCCTAAGACTACATGTAGAGGGTATTTCCAGAAGTTAGAGAAGATATGATTGGCAGGCGTTCCAGTTTGTTCGAAGTCTCTGGTCATGCCAGCATAGTCATTGAGAAATGATGTACATACGAATCCTCCAGGAACTAACAGATCTCCAAAAACATGTATTGGTGTGAAAAGAGATAACACTGCTTTAATACCTCCTCTTTCTTTCCTAACATGTCTGTTGCTGTGTGTGAAATGTTGTGCATGTTGCTGTTGTTGTTGGGAAGAGGAAGAGGGAAAGGAGGAGTCTGAGGAAGAGTCTTCATGGTGCTCTTGTCTGTAGTCATCAGCGTCCTCGTATGGATAGTCGTAGTAGTAGTGTTGCTGGTGCTGGTCGTGATGGTAATGGTGGTAGAAGTCGTCAGGGTGGTGGTGGTGGTTGCCCTGGTGGTGGGGTGGTGGTAATAGTCATTATTGTAGACTGCCTCGTCGATGCCTGTACTGTGATCATCCTATATTTTTCTTTCACTATTGTTATTGAGAGAGAAGTGAAGAACTTCATCTCCTACTTCTTGACGTGTTGTTGTCTCTACGAGGATGTCGTCTTCGTCCGTATTATTAGTCTTCTCGTCATAATGATTGGTGGACTTTTTCACTGTTGGTGTATTTCCTTTTGGAAAAAGAGAACCTGCCCTTTTGAAAGCATCTCCTTCTTTTCTTTCCTTCTCAGAGACGTTTTTCTGTTTCCTTTGCCGAGAACTCTTCACAAGCTCTCCTTCGTCAGTATAATTATCCACTACTACCTCTCCGTCTTCTTCTTCTTCTTCCCCTGCTGCCGCTTCTTCTGCAGCTACGTCTGCCGCTGCTGCTGCTTCTTCTTCTGCAGCTGCTGCCGCTGCCGTTAGCCCTGTCATTCCATCATACGATACCCCACCTGCGCCTATACGTCCATTTGAAAACCACTGGCGTTTCACCCATGCGACCAGTTCGACACTATCTTGGACTTCTGCATCGCTTAGATCGATTACACGTTCTCCAAATGATGCCCCTGGTGTTGTTTACGCAAAGCATACACGTACAATTCTATACAAAAAATACTAGGGAAGACGCAGAATTGCTCGAAAACACCTCAGTATGGAGAAAGAAACAGTACTTCAGTATTGTACGCATATATGTGGTGCCTGGAGCATAACCAAAGGAGAAAGAAAAAGCAAAAGAGGGAAGGCGAACATACGACAGAGAGAGAGAGTAACACAGAGAGGGCGAATGACAGAGAGACAGAGGAAAAGGAAGAGAAACTTATAGAGAGAGACATTAGGCACACACACAAATAACAGAGAAGAGGAAAGAAAGATGGAGAAAGAAGACAAAAAGAGAGAATGACAGAGAGGCACCACAGGCGCATGCATGCTACTACGTAGTGATACTAAATAATATATGAAGAAGCAAAGGGACTGCCGTTACTTCCCATCCTCTTTATACTCGCGGATACAAACAACACTCCTACACATACGCACACAAAAAATAAGCATCCATAACACAAATAAAAGCCCACATACACATACAAACACCCACATACATACGCACACACGCTCACTAGGCCAGAAACACACTCAGACACGCATCGAGGTATATCCATAAGTCATTTAGACACACACACACACACGCACAGAGACATCAGTAGAAAAAACATACACACACAGGCTCACGCAGAGATACATGCATACATCCATACACACATGCATATACCTAATACTTACATAGATGTACACATACACCAACACCATACTTACATAAATATACACATATACTAACACGTCAACACAATGGCTCACACAAATATACATACATCCATCCATACACACATGCATATATCCAATGCTTACATAGATGTACACATACAGCCACACCATACTTACATATGTATATATATATATATATACACATTTACAAGCACGTCAATACACGAGAACAGAACATACTGCAAAGATCCAAACGCACGCGTATCAACAAAATGACTCCTTCCACACATTTACACACGCATACACGAATACACACAAACACACAAATACCCAAACACAATCAGACATACTTACACCACCACCAACACACACGTACACACACATACAAACGGACGTATAAATATACATATACACACACGCACACACACATACACAGGCACGCAGATGGTTTACAATGCAGGTAGCGACCGGACATTTTACAAATACAGGGAAACGTGCCGTCATCAAGAGAGAGAGAGAGAGGAAAAAAATACTGATATATATATATATATATGCAAAACGATCCACCACAGATAGTACACACTACACTACACACACGAGAATATATGTATATATTATAATCTACATATATAATTGTATATGTGTACGTGACATACATATACAGAAGCGGACGACTGTTTGGCTAAAGAAAACTACTGCTGACTGCGGCAACTATTAAATTAGTGTATGTGTATATGTGCATGTGTGTGTGCGCGTGCGTGTTGCGCTGACTACATGCAGATGAGGAAGAAGAAGAAGCAGCATTCTTACCGACACGTGTGTATGTGCGTGTATATATGTGCCTGTGTGCATGAGCATTCTACCCGACACGTGTGTATGTGCGTGCGTGTGTTGTGTGCGTGTATGTATGTGCTTGTGGCCATGTGTGCATGTACATATGTTTACGACTGTGTGTGTGTGATGGGTTACTTGCACAACAGAGATGTGTATATATCTGTACGCTTGCGCATTCCCATGTATATATTAGTCTGTATGCGTGAGTGTACAAGTCTCCGTGTGTATGTGTATGTGTGTGTGTTCATTACAGTATGCGTGTAAATGCGTGCATGTATGTGTTTATGCATGTAGGTGGGTGCGTTTGTGTTTTGTGCATGTTAATGTGTGAGTATGTGTGTATGCGTGTATATGTGTGTGCAAGCGCGTATATGTGTATGTACGTATGCCTGTGTCTTTGTGTGTGTGTGCATGTGTATGTGTGTATACATGTGTGTGTGTATGTGTGTATACATGTGTATGCATGTATGTATATGTATGTATGTACACGTATGTACGTATATGTATGTATGTATATGTATGTATATTATGTATGTATATATGTATGCAAATATGTATATGTATATATGTATATCTATATATGTACACATGTATATGTATATATGTATATGCAAATATGTATATGTATATATGTATATGTATATATGCACATGTATATATGTATATGTATATATGTATATGCATATATGTGTGTATAAATGTACGTATATATGTATGTATATATGTAAGTATATGTATGTATATATATATATATGTATGTATATGTATGTAGATGTATGTATATGTATGTATATATATGTACATGTATGTATGTATGCATGTATGTATGTATATGTATGTATATGTATCTATACGTATGTATATGTGTGTATCTGTATGTAAGTATATGTATGTACATGTATGTATACGTATGTATATGTATGTATATGTATGTACATGTATATATGTATGCGTATGTTATATATGTATGTATATGTATGTATATGTATGTATATATATGTATATGTATGTATGTATATGTATGTATATGTATGTATATATACGTATATGTATGTATATGTATGTATATATATGTATATGTGTATATGTATGTATGTATATGTATGTATATATATGTATATGTGTATATGTATGTATGTATATGTATGTATACATATGTATATGTGTATATGTATGTATGTATATGTATGTATACTATGTATATGTGTATATGTATGTATGTATATGTACGTATATATATTTATATGTGTATATGTATGTATGTATATGTATGTATATATATGTATATGTGTATATGTATGTATGTATATGTATGTATACATATGTATATGTGTATACGTATGTATGTATGTATGTATGTATGTATGTATGTATGTATGTATGTATATGTATGTATATGTATATATATGGGCATATGTATGTATGTATATGTACGTATACATATGTATATGTGTATATGTATGTATGTATGTATATGTATGTATATATATATGTGTATATGTATGTATGTATGTATATGTATGTATATATATATGTGTATATGTATGTATGTATATGTATGTATATATGTATATTGTGTATATGTATGTATGTATATGTATGTATGTATGTACGTTTGGGTGCGTGAGGAGGTGCATGAGTGTATACGCGAGAGGGTGTGTGTGTTCATGTGTGTGTGTGTGTGTGTGTGTGTGTGTGTTTCTGTGTCTGTGCGTCTGTGTGCGTGGGTCTGTGGGTGTGTGTGTGTGTCCACGTCTATATTCATGTGTGTGTATATGTCTGTGTACATCTGTTTATGCATGTACGTATGTATACGTGGGTATGTGTGTGCAGGTATGTATGTGTGTGCGTGTGTGTGTGTATATATACCCAATATGTGTATGTCTGTGTGTATGTGGCCATCTGTGTCTACATAACCTCTGTGCGTGTGTGCATGTGTGTATCCTGTGTATATTAATCTTGTATGCGTCTATGTGTATATATGAGTGTATTTAAATGTGAAATATATATGTCTATGTACATATGTGTACATCCTCTAATTGGCGTGCGTGTGTGTTTACCAGCATACACAAAACTCATATACCTGTTCCTCGAGCATCAGCAACAACACCAGCGTAGCCACTGATAGTGAAGGCCTGTCTGCATGTATATATTTGTGTGTATGGACGTGATGTATGTATGCGTATCTGTGTGGGAATGTGTGTAAATAATATATATATGTCTTTACCAGCGTGTGCGTGTACATGTCTGCATATATATATGTATATATATGTATCGGTGTGTACGGGCGTAATGTGCATATGCGTATGTATGTATAAGTGTCTGAGTGTGTGTGTAGAGTGTACATATATATACGAATAAATATGTAAAAAAACGTGTGCGTGGTTACGAGCGCCATGTATGAAGTGTGTACCCTTTTCTTGGGCAACACAATGACAACAACGTCACATACATTTGGAATGAATGCCTGTAAAGCTGTTCAACTCCATATATGCACAAGGGCTGCCGTGTTATAGTGTGTGTGTGTGTGTGTGTGTATATATGGAGATAAGATGTACGCGTGTAGGTGTTCGGTGTGTATGCAGCAGGTATATATATGTATGTATGTATGTATAGGTGTGGAAAATACAGCTGTCCCTCTAGCATCGCAAACAACAACAGCAGCGTAGTCAATCGTAGTGAAAGCTTATTGTGCTGCCCCCCTGTATAAATACACGTCAGGTGTAGGTGTGTGTGTACCCAGTATGTTTGCGTATAAGTCCATATATATATATATATATATATATATATTTATGAGTATACATATATATATATATGTGCATATATATATACACATATTTATATGACTTCACCAATCTCTTAATGTTCACAGGCGTGCGTATATCTACATATATATATATATATATACATGTATATATACATATGTATACATATGTATATGAGTTTACGAGTCTCCTACTGTGCACAGGCATGCATGGCATATCTATGTATGTATTTATATGAAGTGTATACCCGTTCCTCTGGCATCAACAACAACAACAGCGTAGCCATTTGTAGTGAAGGCTTGTTGTGCTGCCCAGCTCCAGATATTGACAGAAGCTCCCCTGGGATTACTCCACATGCGTAGTAGAGAGAACGGCCAGTAAATGGCGGTACGTCTATTATAACGAGTGATATCTAAATATGTCGGTAAGCGCTTCACTCGTTTTAGTATCTGAATAGTAGCTTCTCTTCTTCCTGTATTCTTCTCTTTGCATGTTTTGTTAACACTTGTATCAATCGAATTCGTCGTTGTCTTTCCAGCGATAGCAACTCCCTGTTCACCCTTTTCTGTTCTCTTTCTTTCAAAATCGACTCTCCTCTACCTCCTCCTTCTTTCTGCTCCTCTCCTTCACTCTCTTCTTCCTCTTCTTCTTTTCCTTTTTCACTTCTCGCGCTGGCAGGGCTCCTGGGAGTTACCGCTGTATCCCTCTCTCTACTTACTACTATATCACTCTCTCTAGCTGCACCTATAACATCATATTCTCTCGTAAGTATATCTTCGTCTCCAGCGCTTGTGTGTAGAGAAGGAATTATGCGCTCTTCCGTAGCTGACAACATGCCGTTTGTTTCTGGAATGGCCTGTCTCTCTAGCTTCATAGAGCCCCTAACACAAGCGAACTCTGTATCAGTACTACTAGTATTAGTTCTATACAACAATGCCTCTTGAGCGCTGCTACTCCTACGCTTCGATGTTGATTTACTGTTTGCTTTCGAGTTTTCTCTTGTAATTGAAACGAAGTCTTCTGCAGATAGCCTTTTTGTGTTCGAACACACTTCCTCCTCTCTTCAATGTCTTGTGCTCTTCAAAAGGGGTAGGAAATGTATCAAGTCTTGCTGGTAGAGGTGGCATGCAATTGGCAGCAAGCTTTATGTCATCAGTAGAAGGAGGTGATTCAGTCTTCTTGGTCGTTTGTTCTCTGTCCTTTTCAATAAAATTGTTTTTTCCCTCCAGGGGTTTCCACGATTTTCTCCCTTGCACTGCCTACTCTGTTTGCAGCCCTCATAATATCCCCTCCTGCAAGTATATTTCTTTCTCCGAGTCCTCTGGCAGCAGTTGTTTCTTTATCACTATCCACATAACAAACTTCTTCAGCATTCGTTTTTTTTTCAGAACACGTCTGCCCTAATATTGTTTTCTCCCTACATCCTCCTTCTTGTATCGTCACCATCCCCTCACTACTGAGATTCTTCTTCTTCTTCCCCTTCTTCGTCTGCGTCTTCTCTCCTTCACAACAACCAACATCACTGATACTATATTCACCCTTCCCTTCGAAAGTACGTGTCTCTATGAAACCTTCTTCAACTTCTTCTGGTGACATAGTTCTTGGGCTCTCACTCTGATTTTTTTCTGCTTCATCGTCTGTCGTTTCCGACAACTCATGTATCATCGCGGTTGTTTGTGAGTCGAAGACTTCAAATTCAGTGTCAATTGAAAGACGAGCAGGAGGAGAGGAAGGAAGAGGAGGAGGCGAAGACGCGGAAAAAGAAGAAGAAGAGGAAGAAGAAGATGAAGAGCAAGAAGGTTGTAGGTTTGGTTTGTCTGAAGGTGATAGTAGCAACGGCTTCACATCTCCCGTCAGCATATTCTTTTCAACGTGGTTGGGTAGTGTAGAGGAGTGCACTGCTACTGCCAGTGCGGCTAGTCTGCGTGATATTTGACGTAAAAGCTTCAAGCGATGTTCCACAGTTGCAATCTCCATGGCAATTTCATAGTAGTGTTTGGGCAGGTAGATGTCTGCAGCCAGTTCTACATCGTCTCTCATTCTTATGTACACTGAGTACAAAAGAGGTGGGCTATACCGGGAGTCTTCCCCCATATTCACATTAACATAATTCGCCATTTCTTCCGAGTGGAAGTCTACCCAGTGCGTATCCTGCGCGTAATAGCGGAAGGCAATCAGAAGGAAAACAAAACAGTGCAACAACATATACACACACACATACACACATCCGTAGAGATATACATGCATACATACAAACACATATATACTTTCATTCAAACACACACACACACATACACCTAGCATAAATACAAACGAAAAACATACATAGAGACGCACACACACACACACACATGCAAACACAGACATACTCTCATACATACATACAAACGGACATACATACATAGATACATACATGCATACATATGTACATACGTACATACATACATACGTACATACGTACATATGTACATACATACATACATTTACACATATACATACATATATATAGACATACATGCATTCGTACATCTACATACATACATTTTGACACACCTACATACATACATTAACATACATACATACATACATACATACATACATACATACATACATACATATATACATACGCACATACATACGTACATACATACATACGTACATACACACATACGTACATACATACATACGTACATACATACATACGTACATACATACATACGGTACACAGACATACACGTCTACATATACACACACACACGTGAAGCACACATACATATACACACGAGCTACATACGCCGTAGGGAAGAGGGATTTCACTTCCTCTCTCCCTCTGTGTGAGTGAGTGTGCATGTGTGTCTATCTTTCAATGCAGACTAAGCGCTAATGCACGCCCCGCTTTTTTGATATAAATATCCATAAATATATACCATATAGTATTTATAATATACATACCATCCATATATATATATATATACGTATATTATGTATTTATTAGAACTATACATAAACATATATTATGTAGTATATATAATATACAAATCATATATATTCTATATATTTTATATGCAATATAGTCAATAATATACGTACATATAGTTATATGTCTATATATATATATCTACGCATATATATATATATATATGTATGATGACCCGAGAGGGGTCTTGAAAAGTAGACGCCTTCCCTTAGAGAACGCGCGCAGCTGGGCATATCTCCGCATTGACTCTCAAGCGAACTCCTGCAGACCCTCAGCTTCCTTTCATTGAGACGTCATTATTACTACAACTGCTACTACTAATCTCACGTCTGCTGCTACAACTCTCCACCTCCTCCTTCTCCTTCTCCTCCTCCTCCTAATACTATACTGGTACTACTATCACTCCTGCTACTACTGCAGGGCATCTACTTCCGTATATACCTCAATATTGCCACTACAACTGGTAAAACTACTACCACTCTCACTCCCACTGGTACTACTCTCCTCCTCCTCCTATTACTACTACAAGTGCTACTACTACTACTACTATCACTCCTGCTACTATCGCTACTATAAAGAAAGCTGGCTGTATATTTGTTTCTAAGCAAAAGAACTAACCACATATGCCTACACCTTCCTGACATCTGAGAGAGTTTTGTTAGCTGTATTTAATTCTATGCCCATATGTCACCTACATATACAGCGATTACATGGTTGAGATAACTGTTGATTGTATATTCTCATATGCAGAAGAAGCAGCTACATATATACAGCTCCCTTATATATATGAAAGAAGGAGATAGAGAGAGAGGGAGAGAGCTGGAGGCTGTATATTCTTCTACGTGTTACATGACAGAGGTATAATATATATATATATATATATTCGCATAGCTTTCTATTGTATGAAAGGGCTGATAGCTGTATACTCTTCTATGTGGTACATAACACAGCTACAGAGAAAGCTGCTGACTCTACATTTGTATACGAAGGAAAAAGAGCCCCACGAAACCATACATATACATACAAATTTATGTATATGTAGATGCATATATATATATAGGAGAGAGCTGGTGGTTGTATATATTTGTACGTGGTATATGACACAGTAACATGTTCAGCATGCGTATATATTTAAAAGAGAGATGCTCACTGTATGTTCTGTGTGGAGAAGACGAAGCTACATATATACAGCTCCCTCTATATAAGAGAGAGAACGACAGAGAGAGAGAAAGCTGGGGGTTGTATATTCTTCCATGTACATAACACACGCACACATGCAGCTCCCCCGTAGTTGATAGGGCACTGCTGACTTTGGAGCCTTCATCTCTATGCAGTAGATGCAGACATACATACATTCGCCTTAAATTTGAAAGAGCTACTTGCTGTATATGCTTCTATACAGACACGCAGCCACATATGGAGCTACCATATATATTAGAGAGCTTCTGGCTGCACATTGCTTCATGCAAATAGAGTATCCACAGATGTACATCCCTTGCCACACTGAAAGCTGGTCACCCATATATATATATATATATATATATATATATATTGATTGTGTATATTGTATATTACATACATATATTGTGTATATTGTATATTATATATATATGTATATATATAGTGTATATTGTGTATTACATATATATATTGTGTATATTGTATACTACATATATATATATATGTTATATATGATATATTATATACACCATATGATATATATTAATTATATTATATGTATACTTCTATCAGAAATATGATAGGTAGCCATATTAAGAAGCAGTTAGTCGACTGCGGCGAGCTAGCACTGTATAAATTCCTCTCTTTGAAACAGAGGCAGAGAGAGAGAGAGACGGAGCTCTGTCATACTAAAGTTTCTTTTTTTTGAAATAGCCTGTTGCTCACCTACGTTTTATATGTGTACATATATCTCCTAGAGCATATAGACATGTGTGTGTGTGTGTGTGTATGAGCGTACACTGTTAGTTAAGAATATGCGTATGTAATTTCAAGCATTTCAAGTATATACGTGTGTCTACATATAATTATGTGTATGTGCAGTGGATTTATTAGGCCATTTTGAGTGTTTCCTTTCCTGCGTATTCGATTCTCTGCCTTCCTCTCTTCCGGGCTACGAATATATACATATATGTATATAAATAATTATATATGTACGTATATGTATATATCGATATATGTATACATATATATGTATATATATAACTAGATATGTACGTATATGTATATATATCCATATATGTATATATGTATATGTATATATAACTAGATATGTACGTATATATATATATATATCCATATATGTGTTTATATATACATATATATATGTGTATGTAATTGTCTTTTCGCGGGTGGGAGAACGTTTCTTACGTTGGCATTGCAGGGAGGAAGGCCGTGGAGATTGAGCGCCGCGTATGCCATTGCACCAGCAAAAATAACAAGAGGAAGCACTACATCTTTGAAATTTAAAAATTGTCTAACCAGCTTCAGCTGTACAGCCGCCGGAGTTCACAGCAAGAGAAAAAAACAAAAGAACTCTCATGAGACAAAAGGAACCTATTAACACAACGCAAGGTGAGAAGACCATGTAGTAGAGGCTTTTCTTAGTATATCACAGCCACCGTCTCAAAAGCAGCAGTACAACAAACAGCAGCAGCTCCTGATCACCAGCAGCAGCAGCAACACAAACGCCGCCAACAGCACGAGCAGCGGCCCACCAGCAGCAACAGCATAAGCAGCAGCAGCAGCAGCACTACCACCAGCAGCGGCACCAATAGCTGTACACCAGCAGCAGCAGCAGCACCAGCATTAGCAGCAGCACCAGCACCAGTAGCAGCTCACCGGAAGCAGCAACTCGTCAACAGCAGCAGCAGCAACACTAACACCACCAGCAGCACGAGCGGCAGCTATACAGCAACAGCAGCAGCTATACCCCAGCAGCAGCAGCTCATCGGCAGCAGCAACTCATCATCAACAGCAGCAGCAGCAACACTAACACCACCAGCAGCACGGGCAGCAGCTATACAGCAACAGCAGCAGCTATACCCCAGCAGCAGCAGCAGCTCATCGGCAGCAGCAACTCGTCAACAGCAGCAGCAGCAACACTAACACCACCAGCAGCACGAGCAGCAGTTGTACAGCAGCAGCAGCTACACACCAACGGCAGCCACACCTCAGCAGCAGCAGCTACGGACCAGCAGCAGCTATACACCCGCAGTAAGGCCAGTATATACTACGCGACTGCACAATAGCAAAAGCATCCAAAACGAAGAAAGAGAAAGAGCCGGGCGTTCAACATTCCTCCAGGTGTATCTCACCACGGAGAGCCCACAGCATCACAGAGCGAACGTCTCACTATATATATACGTATATACATATACATAGGAAGCAGGAGCATATTTTTAAATAGAAGAAGACGAGAAAGACAAGTACAGCAGGGTATTATTCCGAGTAAGCAATAAGAGCTGCTAATGCCCACTATTCTTCTAGAAAGGTAGTGTAAGTTCTTTTTGAGAGCGAAAAGCAGCAGCTGGTGAGATCATAGAGCAAAGAAGAAGAGAAAGAAAAGAACAAGGCAGCAACAGTCTGATGCAATCATTCTACTATGCTGCTGCTGCTGCTGCTGGTCCTAATAGCACTAGCAGTAGACGTAGTAGTCCTTTCGTAACAGAAGGGATAGTCCGATTGTGTTGATGCGCAGCGCAAGCCTCACGTAAGCAAGCAGCAGAGGAGGAAGCGGAAGCACAAGAAGTAGAAGAACGAAAGATAAGGAGAAAAGGAAGAAGAAAAAGAAAAGTGAAAGACGAAAAAGAAGTAGAGGAAGGGCCGGTGATAGTTTTAACGTAGACGGTGATTATCATAGGAGCAACAGGTCGAATGGCGATATTTTCACAACAGTACTACATCACCATGTTTTAATAGAAAAGGGAAGAAGAAGCAGAAGCAGAAGAGAAGGAAGGAGACGAAAAGAAGAAATATGAAGAAGAAGAAGAAGATGCAAAACAGGGAGAGAGAGCAAAAGAAAAGAAACCCGAATGAAAGAAAGAAGGAAGGGACAGACTTGAAAGAAGTAGGATGACACTTAACACTGTAAGCTAGAGAATTTACGCCCACAGCGCTTTGCGACCCTTTAATATTATTATAATAATAGTAGTAATAATAGTAGTTAGTAACAAACGCGACTTGGCTCTACATATATAAACATATGACACCTTACACACAAACACAAAGACACACAGACACACAGACACAGACACACACAGACACAGACACACACACAGACCGATAGAGAGGCCATTACAACTATAGTGCACGCACATACTCACACATGGACATTAATAATATAAGAAAGAGCACGTGTTATATACATATATATACATATATATATGTATAGGGCCCCAACCCCCAACATACGATTACTAAGGCAAGAGGACATACTAATGAAATACGCAACGGGCAGCTGCTGCTGCCACATGAGGCGCTAATAGTATAAGCCATACTAATAACAACAACACCAAAAGGAATGAGACGAAGAAAAAGAAGAAGACGAACAACAACAACAACACTACCACCACCACCACCAAAAAGAAGAAGAAGAAGAAGCATAACAGTAGTACTAGGACGGATAAGACTAATGATAAGAAGGAAAATAATAATTGGAAGAGGAAGAAGGAGGTTAATTAGAAGCACAATAATTAGAGTCTGAAGAGGAAAGAGAAGGAGAAGAAGAATACTAGTAAGGAGACGAAGGCAGATGATAAGACACAGACCCTCCTGCCTTTATATAACAAATAGCAACGCTGAAGAAGCGACACCGAAAGTACATATACCCATACAAACACATATACCAACACATCAACACACAACAGAATACTTTCGGGTCATAATAACAACTTTGACTACTACTAATACTACTGCAATAAGTTGCTGTTCTTGTTGATGTTGTGCTGCTGTTAACTGTAGTTGTGTAGTAGTAGTAGTAGTAGTAGTAGTATTTGCTGTTATTGTGGTGGTGGTGATGTTAATTTTAGTTGTAGTAAACGTTGTACTAGTAGTATGAAAAGCAGCAAAGCGTCATGTACAGCTGCAGATGTAATAGGAATGGTCATAATAGTAGAGTTGAACGCCGCAACAGGGAGGGGCAGCAGGAGCAGCACCAAGAGGAAGACTATTAATAATAGCAATAACAGTAGTATTCGTCGTATTAGTAGTAGTAGTAGTAACAATAATAAGAGGAGAAGGAGGAGGATGAGAAATAACAGCGTCAAGAAGAGCACTATTCATAATAGCAATAGCAGTAGTATTAGTAATACTATTAGTAGTAGTAGTAGTAAGAGGAGGAGGAGCATGAGGGATAGTAGCGTCAACAACTGCACAATGACTAACAGTAGTAGTAGAACGAGTGGTAGGAGTAGGTGTAATAGTAGTAGTAGTAGTAGTACTGCTACTAATCTCAGTTCTCGCGGGAAGAAGAGAAGGAGGAGGATGAGCGATAACAGCGTCAAGAGCTGCACTATTATAAATAATGATAGTTGTAGTATTACTACTACTAGTACTAGTACTAGTAGTAGTAATAGTAGTAGTAGTAGTAGTAATTGGAGGCGCGATAGCAATGTGAAGTGTAGTAATATAGTAAAGTGCTGCATGACGCATATGCAACAACAGCAGCAGCATCATCATCATGACAAGAAGTAAACGAACACTTCGATCCAATTTGTTTTCTTTTTTCACTTGGTCTTCCACACTAAACCACTAGCTCTCTTGCTGAACCAATGGAACACAATCAACAATATAATGGCAAAGACGTTCACGTAGAAGTATATCAGTACAAATAATTAATCAGCGATATATATATATCTATATAGTCATGCATATACCCGTTTACATACGCATGTCAATATATATATATATATTTGTATGTGAAGGGATAATCAAGTACAGCTGTAATATCTTGGGAGTGAATGTTTTGAGTACAGTATACATTCATATAAATAATATATATATACATATATATATATATGAATGCAACTGTAATATCTCTGAGTGGAATTTCTGGGGTACGATATAGATATATATATATGTGTACAAGTATGTATTTGTTTATATAGGTAATGCATATTATATATATATATATATATACGTGTATACACATATGTGTGCATATGTAGTATATATTTTGATACAACTGTAATATCTCTAAAGCGAATATTTTTGAGACAGGTTACGTAGAACTTCCAGCAAAGATAAAGTCATCAGAAGAAACAGCTGTAGTAAGGCAGCACAACAATACCTAATGGACCTCAGACGAACATCTCTTCTCTCTATACATATATACACTTATATATATATGTATATATATATATTATATATGCGTAGGCTGTAAAGTATATTGAGTCCATAAAGATACTGGCTTTTCCTCAGGTTTAGTACAAGTTATCCCAATGTCAGAAGCAGCCTAAGGCGTAGCGAAAATGTGAACTGATTAAGAACAAGCACGTTGGCGCTGATTTATATACATATATGTATATACATATGGTACAAATGTTTATGTAGATATGCTGTGGAACACGTAGAGCTGATTGATACTTGTATTCCTCTCACTTTTATACAAGTTCCCCAAAGGTCGATAGCGGCGCCAACAGCAGCGAAAATAAGAAGCGTGTGATAGCAAACACGTTGTTCCTGCTGTTGCTGCGAATGTTGTTGTTGCTGCGGATGTTGTTGCTGCTTCTCTTCCTCCTCCTCCTTCTCCATCTCCTTCTCTTCCTCCTCCTTCTTCTCCTCGTCCTGCGTATACGCATGAGTCTCGCTGTTATACACGCTACTGTTCCCGTCAATAGTACTCGTACTACTAGTAATAGTAGTAGTAGTAGTGGTGATAGTAGTAATAGTAGTAGTATCATTAGTAGTAGTGGTAGTATTTCTGTCAGGGGCCTGTGCTTTGCTTATGGTACTGCTTTGGTGTTTATTATCGTTGTTTGTCGAGAACTTTTCCTTTTGCTTCCCTTCTTTTTCGAGCTGACGCTGTCTACTTAGCTCTATTTTCTCACTGCCTCTTTGCACTTGCTGTGTTCTTACACCCACATGTGTGTAATCTTCTTCCTGCTGTCCTCTCTGTGTAGGATAGTACTGTGGATGTTGCTCCGCGTCTACAGCTTCTTCCTCCTGCTGCTGCGGCTGCTGTTGCTTCTGTTGTTGCTTGTGCTGCTGTTGTTGCTGGTGCTGCTGCTGTCGCTGTGTAATGTGATCAGAAGTGTTATAGGTGGTGGTGGTGGTGCTGCTGCTGTTGATGATGGCTGGAGAGAGAGTATCGATGTGTGCGCTCTTCGTCGCATACAGGTTCAGAACCTTGTTTGACTGTCGGCGCATAACGAAGTCATCCAGAGTGTTCTGGTATGCCATTAGTTCTTTGAGCGCCGAGGCGGCAGAAGGAGAACGCAGTACTTGAAACATGTCTTCAGGCCCTGTCAGCCCACCACGTTTCGTGAGAGCTCCTAAGTAGATATCTGGGAAGCCAACAGCTTTCGCAGGCCATCCACCAAAGAAGAAAGCGCTGATGGCTACACATAAAGAGAGAAAGCAAAGCACCGCCACAACGCGCGAAACAACGCACGTACGCGTACGTAGAGCCTCTCTCTGACTGCTACTGCTCCTACCACATGTCGAAAGCCTACTACTGTTAGTAATACTAGAAGAAGAAGTAGTAGTGATAGCAGTAGCACTGCTACTAGTACTAGTAGCTTCTGCGGCTTCTCTTATCATAACAGCGCTATGATGTTTGGGGGTGGTCGTCATACGTACGTCGTTACGTGAGCTACCGCCACTACTCCTACTGATAGTACTGTTAGTAGTAGTACTGCGAGTGATAATACTGCCTCCACATGATACGAGTGACGTAGAAGAAGAGGGAGATGTATCATTGGGTGGTGTTGAGAGAGGTATTTGAGAGCACAAAGAATCTTTCAAGGACGTTATTTCAGAGAGACTGTCTGGAAACGTAGAAGGCCATGTTGATGCGTATACACTAATATCATCTTCCCTCGCAAGGGCGCTGCTAACTGTTTCGGGCTCTCCCTGTTGCTCTTGATGCTCATGCTCGTACAGCTGCTGCTGCTGCTCCTCTAGCAGTACAGCTACTTGTTGTTGTATTTGTTTCTTCAAATAGAGACACTCACAGCGTTCGCAGAGGTTCTCTGGGGGTCTGTGTCTTTGGTTCTGTACGTTTCTGGGTCCAAACATATGAGCTACTGTGCTGTTGTTCTGCAGATGTTTCTGCTGCTGCTGCAGCTCATGTGGCTTACTACTTTCTTGAATCGGTGTTTTCTCCTCTTGCTGCTGGTGCTGCTGGTGCTGTTGCTGCTGCTGTGGCTCATGCTTTTGTTGTTGCTTTTGCAGCTGTTGCTGCTGCCGTTGTTGCGCTTGCTTCTTCTGCCGCTTCTTCTTCTGTAGCGCATGTGAAAAGGCCGGAGCTCTTCGTATTCGAAATATAAACGGAATTAGAAGGGAAGACAAAAGAGATAGCTGCCGTCGTGCAAGAACAATTAATCGAAAAAAAGACGTGTATATACTCACATATGGTGGATACCTGGTCTGCTTCTGCTCTTGCTCCTGTTGGTGCTCTTCCTCCACCTCCTCCCGCAGCTCCTCCTCTTCCTGCTGCTGCTTCTCCTTCTTTCGCTGTAGGGGTTTGCGGGTTATGTATGCAGGCGTGTCTTCACCAGGTACTGAAGCTGCCTGTAGAAAAGCTGCTGCTGACACTTTTCTTTGGGAAACATTCAGACGCATTGCTCCTCCTCGCCCTGCTCCTACTGCACCTGCTGCTGGTGTTGCTGTTGATGGTTTTGTAGTAGTATCTGCTATTGGTGAAGAAACCATCATGGGATCTACTATTACAGCTGTCGCTTCTGTAATTATATCTGTAGCGACTGTTGTTTCTGAGGCTGCTGTTATTTCTGCTATCGTACTTGCTTCTTCTGCCCTTGTGTCTGCTGCTGCTGTTGCTGTGTCTACTATTGCTGTTGCACCTGTTGTTGTGTCTATTGCTGCTGCTGTTATTTCTGTTGCTGCTGTTAATTCTGCTGTCATACCTGTTGATTCTGTCGTTGTACAGTTCGCTGTTACCGTTGTTGTGTCTACTATTACTGTTGCTCCTGTTGTTGTGTTTACTGCGGATATACTGTCTGCTGCTGCTGCTGTTGTCATTATGTTTCCTACTTCTGTAGATCTTCCTTTGGAGTCTGCTACTATACCTGTTGCCTCTGTGGCTGTCCCGGCTGGTGATGCGGCGTCCACGATGACTGTTCTTTCTGTTGCTGTATCTGCTGCTGTTGTTGTGTCTACTATTATTGCTGTTGCTTCTGTTATCGTGTCTGCTGCCTCTCTTTCTCTTGTTGTCGTTGTGTCTGTTGCGGCTGTTATCACTGTGTCTACTATTACTGTTGCTCCTGTTATTATCCCTTCTGCTGCTCCTGTTGTTGTGACTTCTGCTGCTGCTGTTGTGTCTGCTATTGGTGTTGCTTCTTCTCTCGCGTCTATTGCTGCTGTCTCTGTTGCTGCTGTCATCTCCGTTGCGGTGTCTGTAGCCTCCGTCATTAAATGTGTTGCAGCAGTTGCTTCTGTTGTTGTGTCTGTTGCTTCCGTTGTCGTGCCTGCAGCTTCTGCTGTTGTGTCTGTTGTTTCCGTTGTTGGGTCTGCTGCTTTCATTGCAGTGGCTGCTGTTGTGGTGTCTGGTACTACAGCTGTTGCTACTGCCGTCGTGTCTGCTGATGTTATTACTGTTCCTGTTAGTGCTGTGGCGAGAACTAATCTTCTTGTTGCTTCCCTTGCCGTCTGCCGCTGTGTGACTGCTAGTTCATGTGTTGTTGTTGCTATTTCTGCTGTAATCCAGGATTCACCTTCTTCTGTTGTTGCCAACCGTTTGCAATAATGACCTTTCTCTTCTGTTGCTCTTGCTGCTGCAACTGCCAATGTTGATGTCATAAGAGCTTTCACCGCTTGTACGATGAATTGGAAGCATGTGCAACACGTCATAATGAAATTGCGTTCTGTTGGTTTGCTTTCACTGAGAGGAGAGTCTGCTGCCGCTGCTGCATCCCCGAACGAGCTGCATAGTTTTTCTTGGGTCACCTCAGTAAAAGAAGAAGGAACTACAGAATGTGTTCGAGTAGTGCCATGTGGCCCGCAACCATTGGAGGGAAGGCATGATAATGTATGTAAGGTATCAGCAGCACTAGGAGCGATAACAGCAGCAAGATCAGCATCAGCAGCAGTTGGACCAGTACCATCGATACCAGCAGCAGTAATAGCAGCAGCAGCAGAAGTGTTAGCAGCAGTAGTAGTAGGTGCAGAGAGGTTTGTGTTTTGTGTGAAAGTTGACGTAACGGGGCTTCTACATGCGCCTGGTAAGAGTATATTATGTTTGCGTGCATTCAATGTGGAGGGCACGGTTGTACGTATAAGAGAAGTAGACTTGTTTGGCAGCAAAGAGGAAGCAGAATTTACAAACGAAAGAGCATCTTGATAAGCAATTGCAGCAGAGAAGCGTGCAGGCACTGCAGCACTACTACTACTACTACCAGCAACAGCAGCTCTAGCACTAATAGTAGTATAATTACTACTACTACTACTTATAGTACTCGTAGTAGTTCCTACAGTGGTTGTTGAAGCACTAGTAGTAGTAGAAGTATTTGTATTAGAGTCTAATGCGTAGGAAGTAGAATAGAGAATCATATCATGTCCACAACATTCACAAGAGATTTTGCGCTTTTTTTTCCTCGAGCGTATGACTTTTTTCTTGACAATGGCAAGTCTCAGTATGTGAAGAATTGCGGCATGCAGCATTGCAGCAGTTACACCTCTCCGAACAAACGCATGCACTGATGTATTAATATATAAAAAGAAATACCCCAGCCATGCATCAGGAGCAGGTTGCAACAGCAACGCCGGTGCGGGAGCACTATATGCGTCTGGTCCATAACGAAGAGCAGAGTAAAGATCAGGAAAGAAATATAACGACATCATGTGAAAGAGGATATAGGAGTAACAGAAGCGTAGTAGCTGCTGGGTAAGATAGTCAAGTCTAGTAGCAAAGTCATGACCCCGTCTCGAAACAGACGAAGGAGAAGAGACGAGAGAAGTTATAGCAGATCTCCAATGTGAAAAGAAAGCACTCAAGAAGAACGTTTGCTCGGAATTAAAGGAAAATCTGGCAAGCTTAGTATAAAGAAAATCTTGCAAAAACCACCGGGACAACAACGTAGGGCCGTGTAAATCAAGCTGCCTATTAATATTATTATTATTCTCCTCATCGTTATTATTGTATGGCGTCGGGCTGTAAGACATTCCTCTCGGCATTGCTGTTGCTGCTGGCATGTTTGTCGTTGATGGGGGTAGAGAGAGAAATTCCGAAGCGGAGGAGGTAGCTGAATGTGTTATTAGAGGAACGCAGACTTCATTGGTGCATGCAACAAAGCAAGAAAAAGGAGAAGACACGTCCACACGGCGACACGAATATAAAGCAGAAGAAGAACAATAAGAAGAAGAGAAATGTGAATTGTGAGTGCATGCTACTGTTGCACGTCGGTGAGGGCGACGTCGTGTAGTAGGAGGAGGTGGATGGAGAAGGAGGAGAGGGAGAGACTTTCTATCCTCAGAAACCACGCAGAATGGATTCTTCTTTTTTCGAAAAGAGGAAGAAGTAGTGACTGGTTTTTCTGTCTTGTCTTGAAAAGGGTGAGAGATGGTACTCTCCTCATGAGGAGCAGGCACTAACACGTTTTCCCGATATTCTGAGGGCCTCCTCTAGTCTCGTCGCCCTCTGCAGCAGTAGCAGCAGAACGAGCGTCACTAGCAGTACTAGCAGTACTCCTTGTTCTTCTTCTTGTATTGAAGGTAGTGATGGCAGTTATAGCAGAGGTTGCTGGTCTTGCAGAAGCCGCAGGAGAAAGAGAAGAAGCAGATATGCCAATGGTAGTAGCCACAGAAGAAGCAGCAGTAGTACCAGGACCAGAAGCAGATGCACAGCTAGTCCCAATCGTAGGGCAGATAGAATGCAAAACAGAGCAAAAACAAGCAGCAGTAGCAGCAGCAGTAGCAGCAGCAGTAGCAGCAGTAGTAGTAGCAGTAGTAGTAGCAGTAGTAGCAATAGGAGAAGAGGAGGCATTAATACCAAATAGTACAGAAGCAGAAGTGCCCCTGTTTATAGGAGCTACAACATTATAATCAATAGAACATAATAACGAAGAAGGAGAAGAAGAAGAAGAAGGAGAAGAAGAAGAAAAAACAAACGCATGATGAGCAGTTGCACCTACATCAGTGTTAGTATTGATGGAGCTGCTGTCGAGTAATATGTCTTCTTCAGTGCTACCGCTGGGGAAGATATTATGTGAGGAGGACAACACGATAGCACGAGGACTCAAATGAAATTCTGAAAGACAACGTGGTAGTGGACCTATACTCGTTGTACTATGAGTATTAGTGGTATTAGTAGTAGTAATAGTATTAACATCGAGAGACCTTCTTCTCAGTCTGCATTCTGCAGAGGCAGCTGACATATTATTCTTATTAACAGCAGCAGCTGACTTGTCAGCATCAACAGCAGCAGCTGACTCGACAGCATCAACAGTAGCAGCGGACATACAAGTATCCACAGCAGCAGCTGGCATGATACTGTTAACAGCAGCAGCTGGCATATTATTGATAGCGGCAGCTGACTGGTAGCTGGTAGCCGCAGCAGAATTACGGACATCTTGTTTTTGCTGCTTTATGTCCTTTGCGGTCGATGCTGTTTCGTTTTCTCGGAGATGTGTATCTGAGACTTCTCCGCCATGGGTACTATGTAGTGACAGTGCTGCTGCTGCTTCTTCTTCTCCGTGTAGAGTACCTTGTACATTCTCTACGGCTGTAGAAACACCTAACGGACCATCAGAAGATGCACAATTAGTGGTAGCAGTAGTCGTGGAGGCAGCACATGGGAAAACACCAGCATCAGCAGCATTAGCCTGATGATTGTAATTCGTTGCAAAAACAGAGTCAGAAGCAGTAGCTGCAGCAGCGTTATCACCACCATCACCAGTAGCAGCAGCAGTAGAACGAGCAGTAGCAGCATTGGCTTCATCAGGAAGAGTCGCTGCAACAACAGAGTCAGAATCAGTAGCCACAGCAGCAGCAGTACCGGCAGAAGAAGCTTCTGCTTTTGATGACTTTGTATCGCATTCTGCTGCTGCTGCAGGAGTAGCAAGAGCTCTTGCTCTGATTCCCTTGTCAGCTGTTGTATCAGCAGTAGCAGTAGCATTAGCATTCAAAGAAGAGGGAGAGGCAGATGTTGGAGCTACGGCGGAGGAAGAGTGTGAACATGCTGATGGCTCTGTTGATAGCGACAAGGCAGATGAGGAAACGCTCTTTTCACTCTCGTAAAGAGACCTTGCTACGTCAGCGGAGCTCTCATAAGGCGTTGTTGTAGATGCAGCAGCAGGTGTGAAGGCTTTCACTATATTGGCGGGCGATAATAAACGCAGGGGTCTAGCCCCTACGGTGGATGGAGAGTAATGACGTATATGATCAGCAGTGCGTGAAGGAGAGGAAGAGGGTGATAGAGTATTGACAGCTACAGCAGCAGGCGTAGCAGCAGTAGCAGTGGCAGTCCTTGGAGAGGAGCTCCACAGAGAAGCACCACGGGCAGCAACAGCAGCAGCAGGTGGTAGTGGTGGTGGTAGTGGTGACGCTGATGTTGAAGGTCGTGCAGAGGACGGTGAGGCAAGTGGAGGAGGAGGACGTGGAAAAGAAGAAGAAAGAGGAGGAGGAGCAGAATATACAAGAGAACACGACGTAGCAGTAGGTGGAGGAGAGAGAGCTAGTGAAGGAGAAGGAGCCACTACAGCTGTAGTGTCAGTATTTGAATAGGATGCTGCCAGTGAGACCAAAGCAGCAGTAATATCAGGAACAGCCGACGAGGTGCATGCAGGGAATGAGCAAGTAGCAGAAGCGGTCCTAAAGAGGGCTGAGGGTAAGAGTCGAGTCGCAGCAGTAGCTTCGGATGAAGAGGAGGAAAGTGAGGGTAAGAGAGAAGGAGGAGCAGAAACAGAAGAGGTAGCAGCAGCAGCTGAAGAGAGGGGTGTGTGTGAGAGAGAAGGAGGAGGAGGGGGAGGAGGAGCAGACGTAGTAGTAGCAGCAGCTGCAGTTGAAGAGGTGGGTGTGTGTAAAAAAGTAGGAGGAGCAGAAGCAGAAGAAGGAGCAGCAGCTGCAGAGATGGGTGTGTGTGAAAGAGACGGAGGAGCAGAAGCCGAAGAAGAAGCAGCAGCAGTTGAAGACACGGGGGTGTGTGACAAAGACGTCAGAGCAGAGGTAGCAGCACCAGCAATACCAGCTGTAGGTGACGAGGGCGTGGAGGGTGAGAGAGAAAGAGAAGCAATATAACCGCTAGTAGTGGCAGGTCGTGAGGCGATGCATGCATCACTATCAATAGGAGAAGAGAAGGCAGATGCACAAGAATCTTCTGCTGTTGCTAATGATAATGCCTTGTTTTTCTCCCCATATCTAGAGGCGTAAGTGTCCTGTGTGTGTATCGTCCCCCCGCATGCAGATGCAGCAGTAGTGAGGGAGGCACTACACGGAGTTAGACATAGAAGACTGCTATTTAGAGTAATATTTATGCTGTATCCTTCCTCATCGACTGTTGCGACTGTTGCTTGTCTGCTGTTATTGGTGTGGCTAACATCACCCGCATTTGCAGCACCAACAGCAAAATCACTCTCTTCTTCTTCAGAGGTCGCACGGGTAGGCAATAATACGGGCTCGCCCCCGCCCTGTCTTCCCACCTCCCGTGGCGCCATCGTGCATGCTCTAGTGGTAGTAACAGTACGTCTCTTCTCACTAGTATTAGTAAAATTAGAGTTGTTTGCTCGTACTAGTACCACTACTACTATTATGATTACTATCAGTAAACCAAAAGGCTGCTCAAAGTATGTACGCGACCGTTTAAAAGCAAGGAGTCGCTTACGCTCTTGCCACTCGGGAAAACGAGGGACGAAGAAGAGAAGTATACGAATATGTTGAGGGCAACCTGTTTATGAGAAGTCTCATGCACTCTTTCAATTGCTTCTCACTGAGACTGGAACAAGCGCATGGAGAGGAGAAGCGAGGTGGGGGTAGACGCAGAGCAAGGCATTGCCATATGAATCCGCATGCATTCCTGATAGTTTAATGAGTGGAATAAGGAGAGGGATTCGTGGAGAACGCTTTGAGTGTCCGAAGCACCAGCACGTTTCTGTTCTTGCAATAGCTGAAAATAGAAAACCTCGAAGAAAGGGGGTGGCTCTCTAACAAAAGTTGCATGCAGTTTTGTTGCATACAGTGGAGATAGAAAGTGTCAACCGACATGGATCTACGTATTAGTAGCTCTGGATATTCGAGCGATCCTCCTCTTTCGTCTGTCAGAAACAAAGAAAGTTTAGAGTAGTATACACAGACCCACATACTTAGACGCATACAGACACACACTATATGTACGTCAGAGACACACACTTATGCACTCACAAAAACATGCATACTCGAGAGGGCAGTCGAAACGTCCAAATGCGGAAAACACGTGCATACGTATACATAAATAGAGAGACAGAAAGAAAGAAAGGTAGGAAGACAGGAAGAAACAAATGAAAGAGTTGTATTTGTATATATATTTGTATATGTGTGGAACAAGTACTTTCAGTATTTTGACAGTATTCAAGAGCTTTCCTTGTGAGCCCAAAACCTGATCACTACGTGCGTGCTGTTTCGAGTACACTTGCAAATTTCGTGATGCTGCCATTTGCCTTGCCGTCTGTACTGCCTCCTCCTATGGGCATAAACAGGATTGATCACTGTCTTCTTTTCTGTTTGTGTAAACTCTCCGCGCGCCTTATACGTGTGAGGATGTGAGTGCAAGACAAAACAGCAGCTCCCCTGACAAAGCGTGTGATGTTGGATACTGTACACGCAGTAAGCCATCAATGAAGCTGCATCTTTTGTGTATATATATATACATACATATATGTATATATACATACATATACATATATATACATATACATATATATAGAGAGAGAGAGATACGTACATATACATATATATATTTATATATATATATATACATATGTGAGTGTGTGAGATAGAGAGGGATAGAGCAATGATAAACAGCTCGCGTCTGTTGATATTGCGTGTATGCTGGTGTCTGCTGGGCTGCTTGCTTGAATATCATACTACTGACCCAGCGAACATAGTTGCTGCTACTGCGTAATACTCGTGTGGAAGGCAGATAGCTTGTGATGTGAGGCACTTGCTAGCGGTGCTGCTGGAGAGAGGACGGAGTAGATGCTCCACGTTTTTCTCGTAGACTAATTACGAGACACAGTATGGCATCCACACATGATCATTTATACACGTTGTTACACAAAGAAGAAGGCGTGCTTGCTATTCTTGGTGCACTGACTGCTTCTCTGATCATGTTGAGGGCGACAAGAACGTCAGTGTGGGTGCCAGCCCAGTGGTAGACACAACTAACCAACCCACCACTTGTATGGTATACTGATGACGCTGCTATTCTATTTGTATGATATAGTTAATGCCACTGCCGTTTCTGCGTACACTGCTGTTCCTGCTATTAACATTGCTCACCTTTCTATTGGTGCTGCTGTTGGTGCTGACGCTTTGACGCTTTTCGTTCTCCTCCTTCTCTTTCTCCTCTTCTTCTTCTTCGTGCTGCTGCTGTTGCTGATGTTGGCTACTCTTCTGCTGTTGCTGGTGAGTAGTTGCTTCCTGATCTTTCTGCTACCGATGATAATGGTGGAGATATAACTTGAGACTCAAGGCCCTGCTCTGCTTCCCCCTTGTGCCGCTCCCGCTCTCGTTCCTCCTGCCTACTTTGCTGCTGCTGCTGTGCTTTTTCTGCGAATCCTGCTGGCTGCTGAGCCAGAGGGCGCATCGTCCCTGCTGGCAGTAGCAATCGCAGCCAGTACTCTGACAATCAGGAATGGCTGGTGTACTGCTACTTGTTCGCCTTTTCCTTCGATTCCACTGTTGCTTGGACTGCCTGAAGAGTTTTCTGTCGCTGCTTATTCTATTCTGTCGCTTCAGAAGGTAATCAGTATCGCACACCATGGGCAGCTGTCTCTGAGGCTACAACAGCTGAGGCCGGGACAGCTAAGTTCTGCGGCTCCTGAGAGGAACAATAGATGGCTGCTACAGGCCAACGTAGTGTCTAAACAGCTCCACGCGTATCAGCTGGAAGACATCGAAGAAGGTCTTTTAGGAGATTTCTTATACGCAGTGTATGTATATGTGTGTCTGTGTGAGGTTCGTATGTACGTGCGTGCGGTGCGTCTGTGTGTGCTTGGTGCATTGGTGTGTGCGCAGTGCATAAGTGTTTGTGTGTGGTGTATATGTGTGTGTATGTGTGTGTGTGCGAAGTGAATGCGGTTGATTTCGTACCCAAATAAGGCAGTTGTGTGTGGTGGCAGTTGCATTCATTGCTGTTGAAGCGGCAGCTTCCTGCTGGCAGGATGACTCACAGGACACTCCTGCTCTTCTATCATACACACGTATCTGCCACTGCTATTTACGCACGTGCTGCGAACAGCCAACCAAAACTCGTACAAGCAAGTGCTGCACCTCTTATGAGAAGAAGCAAAAGCCTACGCGTACCCTCCCTTTTTCCCAAGTCGAACTGAACGTCTGTGGCGAGGACGCACAGCAGCACGCGCAAGTGACTAGTGCGGCTGAACACCCGGAGAGGAGCACGCAGAAAGGAACGACCCTCCAGTAACACTGAGGAAAGTCTATAGCACCAACAATAGTCTTAGATTTTCATTTGCCTATTAGTGTCCACCAAGCCGCGAAAGGAACCGTAAAAAAAACTCAGAAGCGCGAATGTATATGCTTGTGGGTCCGCTATCCTCTTTGTTACGTAAGTGAAACTTGCGATACCTCATGAGGGTGTCTGGACCCACTCGGCACACGCGATTTGCCTCCACGACAATTTGTGTGCACACCGCAGAGTTACGCGCACATGTTCCTGACGTCTCGATTCTGTTGGTACAACGTGTTTTGCTCAGTGGTGGTGGCTACACGGTTGGCACAGAGATACGGGAGGAGACGGAGTCTACCGCTGCTGGTAGTGTAGATGCTCCTTTTACCACGAAGGCGAGAGAGGGAGAGAGGAAAAACGAACGCGTGCTGACACGCTCTGCAGGGGACTTGTAGCTCTAGGAGAGCGAATTGTCAGTCACTCAAAGAGAATGTCTTTCGTACACGCATGATTGCTGATTTTGGGAAAGAGGTTTCTGTATTGCATACGCTGAGAAAGACCTCTTTAGAGTGGGTGGTGGAGAGGGGGAGGGGGGCGTCTGTTGCATGTGTATGCCGAGGATGTCTTCTGTGGAAAAGAAAAAGAAGAGGACGCGATGAAGAGCGAACACGTAAAAACCTCTGGCGTAGCTTTGATGCAGAAGGTTAACAGACAAACTAAGTCATGCACAGAAATGTCGCTACTAGGTAAAGAATAACTGGTGCCATGCAGAAGGAGAGAAAGGGAGACAAAGGCAGAGAAAGACAGAGCTGGAGACAGATGACGGAAAAGCGACTGTAGAGTAAGAATGTCACTTTCCGTAGAGACGTCAAAGAAGCAACTGCATGCGGGAAGAGAGATGAAGAAAGAAGAAAAAGAAAAAGAAGAAGAAAAAGCAACGATCGCACAGATGGTTTCTACTGCAAACGAATCTTCTTCACACTATTTCCGTAACTACGCCCTCCCCCTGCGTGGGGGTCAATGGCGGTTACTGCTTCTCATTGTGATCATGAGGAGGAGTCCACATATGTACCGCAGTAGTTTTCTGAAAACATCGTGTGCAGACAGGTAGCGAAAGGTAGAGTTGCTCATATACATATATGTATATATATATATGTATTCTCGCATATGCGTGTCTACAAGGTTATGAGTCTGTTTCATGGGCTATCGTCGTTTTAATTGCTGCCATAGAAGGCATGCAGTGGAGTACACAACGCACGAAAGAGACTGTGAATGTTCTACGAGGAGATGTATCAGCGATGATTCTTGATAAAACCACATCACATCTCCGTCTGAAATGGAGAAACAGTAATGTCTACAAGTTTTAGTGCTACAGTCAAGATTGCCCCAATCGAGGAGAATACGAGTGGGAGTCGCGGCAACAGAAAGAGGGCATCACCAGCAGCATGCGCAGATGTATACGGAAGGTACATGCAGATTGAAAGGGGAAAAGAAAACGAGAGAAAGGGCGGAAGAGAGAGGGGAGAGAGAGACAGATGAAGTTCTACCAAAGAGCACCTTAGACGCCGAGAACTAAAATTGAGCCCATGCGTTTCTGCGGACACTCTCCCACCGCCGCAGTGAGACTCGATGCACGCTTCGTTAAAAGCAGCAGACCTCTACTGCACACGTTGCTCCTCCGTTTGCCTGTAGAGCACCCACGTGTCTGCCCCAAGGTAGTCGAGGCTATCACATTGATATATACCAGCATCTACGATACAAAGCGGAGAAGGGGACTGTATCATACATTCATAAGATACTGACTGTATTCCTAGTTCCACTACCAATATATATACGCGCAAATGTGGAGCGAGTGTATACGTTTGTAGGCACTCGAATCAGTTGGTTTACCTTATCCAGAACTCAAGGATACATCCTAGATATTTGTTTAGATGTGGTCGTACACCTGAGCTTTGTATCACAGCGCAAAAACACACCTGTACTTCTACAAAGATCGTTATTCTGTCTCGATTGCGAGCCCTTGATGAGTCTCGTTCAAAGCAGCTACTTGCGCCGCTCTCACGATGCTTGATGATGGCATTGGGCGCCGCATAGGTGGGGGTGTCTCTACACAAATGCACACAAACTAATTCCTTCTATCAATTGGAAATTTCATTGAAAGTAAACTCGCAACTATACACAGACGCACACAAACCAATTTTTGTTTTGAATAGTAATTATACTGCGAGTTATGTGTTACATGTGGGTCTTAAAAGAACCTGCGGAAAGTGTGTGCTGCCGAAACACAGATAAAACCTTAGTGTGGTGTTCCTTTTTGCAGCCGAACACGCCGACTCTCTGTGGAACAGGAGCGTTGCGTTGCAGCTTGCAGAGCTAAATACGGAAGGAAAGGCAAGAATAGGTATGTTGATCGGCTGCTGATGCGCAAGCAGCTCTGGAAGAGATACACTGGACCGGTAATTTGAAAAAATCCTTCAAATATTAGCCCAAAAAGATCCAGCTGTACAGTCAAATCTATGCGTACAGGCGTCCGGATCAAGCATTGAGCGGGGGATTAAAAAAAGCACCGAGACTGAATTTATTCTCCCAAGCGGTACAAATGAACGAAGATGCTGTTGGGACTGATATACCAATAAACTCGCCGGCGGCCCACTCGCAGATGTGCTGATTAGAATGGAAAAATCAGGAAAGAGGAAAAAGGTTTCATTCGAAGCATGTCCTCGATCAAAGCGATGCCTGTATTGTCGGTCAGAATCTGCTTTCGCAACTGAAAAGGGAGTGCCATTGCCCTGCAATAAAAGCAGAGAGCGGGCTGCCGAAACGTGATCCTTGATTACAACCTGTCGATTCTTTGATCAATTTCTCTCTAGAGACATCGCTGCAGCCCAGTGCAAAGCACAAAATCCTCTTGCCTTCCCCCGGACGTCCTTTGCTAAATTCCTATCCTGTACCTTGGCAAAGCTTCATACAACCTAAATAAGCGCATCGAAGCCCTCCACAAGCGGTGATACGTCAGTTAAATTGACGGACTTCCAACGTTTTCTGAGTCTAAGTCTCCAACGTGCTTTTACGCCTTGAAGCAATTTCACATTTTTAGCTTTTTTCTCTCAATGCTCGTGCTCAACATGCACCATCATCTCTCACCTAAACAGCTGAATATATCAACATACACTGCTGGTATCTGTCTGCACACCAGCACCAGAGAGAGCTGCTGCTACGCCGATCACGAGGAATATGGACTGTATATCTCTTGCGAATTAACTACTTCCGCGAGAGAAGATGCACAAACGAGTTGGGTCTCTGCTGCCGTGCAGCTGGCAGCGGTGAGCCAGCAGCGATAGCTCAAGCCACAGTAGCTACGATCAACGAGGGGAAGAACATTGGCTACCTTATTTTTGGTTAGGTCCCTTACGCTACTTGGATGCTGCATGAATGAAACAGGGGATAGTGCGAGCTGCTGTGCAACGCTATCGTGGTAAAAAGCAGCCGCCGATGACGCCCGAAGAACGCTGTAACGCTTTACAGCCCCAAATTTCACTTAAAGCGCCCTTCAGAAGGACTGATGCATTTACTAGGTTCATTTTGCCCCAAGAGTTTCTCTATTTTGTCCGCCGTGACAGTGCAAAATGCACTGTGCTCCTTCTTACTATCTGGGGTTATTACAAATCTTCGTTGAAAGAATTTTTGCAAAAAATCAAGTCTACCTTAGGATCCCGCTCTGCTTTGTAAGCCCCCTATGTGCACATTTTTTGCAAACGGGGTGTCTAGTAGTGGCTCTGCGAGTGAGAGAGCAAGCAACATAGATACATATTCGTGGTGTGAGGTTATACGTTGGTGCCATTGTATACCTGATTGTGACTCGGACTTTTTGGACGCCGATCACCATTTTTCAAAGCTAAGAGGTATCCATGCAAGAAAGATGTACATGACGCGTATAAGACCCAGGCCCTAGAACAGCATCCTAATGACTCAGCCTCAACGTGGGTTTACGCGAACGGATCCACATGCGGCGGAAATTCCTAAGGAAGTCGCCAGGCCTGCATGGTGCAAGTGCTTGACTTGTTCCCCCGCCAGATCAGCGTTCGCACACAAATCAAACAGAGTTCCAGCAGGAAGACGCTCACACACTAAATAGCTAGGAGAGGAGGCAATGGAAAGCAACAGAAGCACAGCTGGAGTATTTGGCGCATGTCTGCTGGGGTAAAGAGACTGCAGGACAAGAGAAGCAGCATCACAGCCACTGTAGCCGGCAGCGTATATTCGCGATTTAGAGGTATTCTTTAAGTTTGCTACTTACGTTACATTGCCTAAAAGGATGCACTGAAATTTAGGTATTTGATCAAGCGCTAAGCTTCTGTGAGAGCCTAAGCTGGCAAGCGGTTCAGGCAGAGGTCTGCCTTAATCAGTGGGTACTATTAATAGGTCCCATGTCTTAATTCTAGCCTTGGAGGTGGATTGAGCCTGTCCTAGTACCTGGAGAAGCCTAGTGAGCTAAGCGCGGTCAGAAAAAAGGCATATATCTTAAGCTCTCGGATGGTAGCGCGCGTGGAAATTGGATCGCCGACGTGTACCTGGAAAAGTCCAACTATGAGTACGTCCGCGAATAGTGCAATCGCACCACCTTCTGTGACCTACAAACTTAAAGTTGAAGACAGCTCGACAAGCCGCAGAGTTGCTTCCACAGCTCAGAAGTAACCTGGAATCCTTGACACTGATTACATCGAGATCAGCTTCCTATAGAGTCGGGATCATCTACCTGTGTTTCGCATTGAAAAGAACCCCGAAAAGTCAGACTACTACCTCTTAGTAGATTCCAAGGAAGACGCGGGTAAAAATTCGATGGAACGGACGTCAGCGGTGACGCTACCTTTTCATTGGAAGGTGAGGAAGAAAGAGGATACACCTCTTTTCCCCTCCTTCATAAAGAATGCACAAGCAACAGGAAAAGGCTCTCCTCTGCTGTTTTCTGCAGTTTGAAAGATGGGAAGACGCCAAAATCTCTACTCAAAAGACGTGTGCACTGTTCAAAAAAAACTCGGTCGCACCTGTCCCAACGAGGGCCCGCACATCAATCTGCCGAACCACCACATATATTAGGCCGGCCGGGAGTAGAAGTCTCGTCTGCGTTGAAGAAGTGTTTTCTTTTCTGGTAAAAAAGACCGACAAACTCAGGTATGGACTGTGCGCAAAGTTCGGTGTACGTCGGCTGTAATGCTGCATCTATCTCGACCGCAACCAACGTCCACTGATGTAAGAAATGGATCTCTATGGAATAAAAAGACCCCCTCTTCCCAAGACCTTTCCCCGGCAATGTCAGTGGAAAGTCTTTCAGGTACAGACAGGCTGTACACTACGGCTCCTTGGGCGGTATGTGGTAGTAGGGCTCAAGTGCAACTCAAGTGTGCAAGATAATTCCGTAGATCAGTGATTTTCTCGAGACATACTCCGTGATGCACGAAGTTCTTTGACGACAACGGATACGATCATTGGTGTAAGGAATGACGAAGACACACAAATTTCATGTATAGAACTGGACACAAATGTACGACCGACTACCACTGACCGCCTGACGGCCGGGCCGTAGACAGTCAATTATTCCGCCGCGCGCGCCGCTTCACGGACGCATTGTGCGTTAAGACAACGTGACCTTCGGGCGCACGTAGCAACATATGTCAAATTACATAACTTGGAATCGAGCGACGGACACATGTGCTTACTGGCTTACGAGTTTCTAAGAGGCGCCACGCCACCTGGTATTGTCTGTCCAGTGGAAGCAAACAACCTCTACGCGCTTGTAGCGCGACTACCCGCACACGGCGGCCACTACGTACGATAATTTGGTGGATACTGGGAAAAACGCAAGCTGGTAACAATGGAACACTAGAATAAATCTCGACTGGCCGTTGAAGAAGCAGAAAATCTTTACTGTATATTTTGGGACCACCGTCAGTTCATCGCACACGAGATTCGCCTCTAGGATTCGCGCTGCCAGACGTCGTACACAGTAATCTAAGTGTCCATGAATATCTACTCAGTGGACACCTCTTTCCGCAATCCACCGTCAGATACGACTCCTCGAACGTCAAACTCCCTCTTCCAATTCAGATCTGTACAAAAGTTTTCCATCGTCCCAATCGCTGACTTTCCAGCCACGAGCCCCTCATAGAGCCTTCGTGAAAATAAAGACCAATATAGACATCACAAAAATGTAGATTCTATTTCACTATAACTTTACATGCACACCGCGGACAACTAAGCTCCCCTAATGTGCGTGTAGTATCTGATGCTCCGAGCTACAATCTAATACACGTACCATCGCGCTACCTCAGGAGATGAGTACTTGTGTCCTGTCACCATCTTACATGATGTGTTGAACTCTCCGTCTCCGTTCCGAAGCAAGCACATGAAGAGACACAAAGACATAGTGCCTCTGAGTCACATGCAGGGAACCGGTCCCCTGATATCGACAGCGAATCGGTACTCTTCCACGTTACCGCGTCCGTGAATCGGCCAGTTTCGCTGTTCGCTATAAGAGCAAGAAGCACCTGCGAACCCAACCAGCCCAGCTAGAGAGTATGCGAAAATGGACGTCCATATTCGGCGACTTCCACGTCTACAGTCGCGGACCTGCACTCGACTTGCACGGTACATACCTCAATGAATCCACCTACGTAGATTTTAAAAATAAGGCGGTCATCCGACGCAATTGTACGGCTACCATTTCATGGGTGACTGACATCCTCTCGCATAAAAGCTGCGATTCGGACCACTACCGTTGCCCACCACAGTATCGTGTGTCCTCCGGTGAAGTTGAAAATGCGTTATCTCTAAAGAACTAAGCTACTCAAACGCTTAACAGTCTTACCGTAGTCCGATAGCCTGAGGCACTAGAAAACTCATCGTGCCGCCCCCATTATTTCATTTAACGCAGTGACGTCCGCTTCAGTTTACGCCTATTGCTAGCACTGGTTCCGAGCAGTGCTACTGTAGCCCTGCCTTGTGCGCAGTGCTCACGAATATATATATATATATATATATATATATATATATATACATATATACTCGTAAGCCGGCATGCATATTAAGCCGGGGCCACTTTCGAGAAAACATATTTGCACTGTGCAGGCTCTATTTACCGGTATGTGCGCGGAAGAGACCAATGCACACTATACACGAGTGAAATGTTCTCTCCTATTCCGCGACCTTACAGCCGTACTACTCGGCGTAGAGCTCAACCGTGCTACACCATGCCCAACATTGCCAGCATTTTAAGTGGCATGTACAGCCTCGCGAGCGCTGCTACAAGCTATACAGCCCTACAGGTCGGGCACCTGGCAGAGGGCCTGTTCTGGTGCCGTGCAGCACCCCAAGGACACACGGGCGGCGAATAGAGGTACTTTTTATAAACCCATTGAATTTAGATTACATGTACCACGTGTACCTATACGCGTACGAGACTCGTATAACGTTTTGTGACTGCAACCACGAGTGTAATTAAAGGCTGATGCTACCATGGTTTTTCCTAAGTTCTCCCCCACAAGCGTGGGTGGGTTCCAATACCAGCACCTCTGTGGCGCTGCTGCTGCAACCTCTCCCTCAGGACTAGGAATATGGTAGCTTGAGCCAGGAGCGAAGACTCAACTGGCGGAGCTGCTATGGGACGCTGCCGTAGTCGAATATACGCCATCTTGCATCACGCGTGTGATGACCCGTAAGCGCTCGGGCGCGGCATATGGGGTATAGCCCAATGTTATCCAAAGAATGGAAAATGGGACGAACCACCCAACGTCCACAACATAAACTGTGGGTTTCAACATAATTCGTGCACAAAAATCCGCCATGGGCACGCAGTCGGATAGCGTCGTGTGTGCATTTCACATAGGTGTTCACGGGCCACATAATTCTCAAGCGAGGAACTACTGTATCAATCCGACGTGCCGCTATAAGCTCTCCGCACCAAGCATACCATCTTGAGAATGTGTAGAATGCGAACTAGTACATGCGGGTTGAACCCAAAAACCAACATGCATATCCAACACTCATGGATAAACAACTGACACTACCATGGTTTTTCCTAAGTTCTCCCTCACAAGCGTGAGTGGTCTCTGGTAAGCGCGGCATCAGCGGCACTCACAGAGTCGCTCCCCCAGGACTGGAAATTGGTAGGTTGCACCAGGAGCAAAGACTCAACCGGTGGAGCTATTGTAGGATGTTGCCGTAGTCAACTTTACACCACGAGCTCCCCACCCACGCTGGGTGTGAACAAGATGCTTGAGGGCGGCAACTGGGTACGTTTATCGTTCCTGTCTAAAGTAGCAGTCACGAACAGGTACCCAACATCCAGGATGGCGCCAATGCAATGGAAACAGAACGATACGGTTATGTACTGTCTACCTTTTTGTAAGACAGATGCAATGTACGCACCGACTCGAAGCGATGAACTCTGAGGCAATTATTTCCCCTCCAAGAACCAAAGTCACCTGAAGCCGTGCAGCGAAACAGTATTACGTCTTTGCAACTCGTTAGGGTGATACTACCAACACATTCAACATACACGATTTGAGACGTTTCCTGAAATTGCCTCAGATGGTAGTGCATGTTACTTAGCTTCCACATGATGTTCAGAAGCCGTTTCAATATTGTTATCATCACAGCGGCCAGGGCAAGGCATAGGGACCCCTGGACAAAAGACACCGGCACTGCAATCACGGAGGTAGCCAAGAGGATGGTGTTACAACGACTCGCCATCGGCAGACAAATGGTGGCGACTGCGTCACCGTCGTCTACTTCCCACGAAATGCACATTCCACACTTGCATAGGAATGTTTACGTGCAAACTGCCAGTTAAATCTGCACTGTCCAGCAAAATTATGCTACTAGACGAGAGGGGTAAGGAAAAAGAAATCTATGCCGTCTCTAGTTTCAGTTTTCACAAAGGCCGCTGCTTGCTCCGTACTAGTATCTCATTCTCATTCTTAGGTAAAGTTGACGAGAACACTGGGCATTTGCATGGATGGTCCTGCGCCCGTCTTTACATCTAACATACACTAGCATATTGTGGTGGACGAGTGGTCGTAGAAGGGGCACCAGCAGGAGGCACGATATAATCCTCTACAGTTTTCCTGGCTATCAGCGTCAAATTCATTATCGCGTCTCACTGATGAACGGCACACAAAACACAGACGTGGGCTTAAGCCACTTCCTTCGTCGTCCACCTGGAGGACGACCAACTGTCACCACATTGATGTAACACATTTGGAACAGATATGTCAAAGACTCGTCCACAGATTCACCTTGACAACATGAGCAATATATCCGCACAACGTCTCACGCCACGCAGCAACATACGAGAAATGGACCATACAACACCCCCGCCTATGCGAGTCTACGGGGCCTGGCAACACATGTCAACAACCAGATACAAGGATGCAGCCGAAGTTTTACAATTACCTCGGAAAACTCGATGTCGCACTCGGTACACTTCTTGCCTCCTCATAGTCACTCGACTGCCATCTGCTGCTTCCTGTCAGATTTCATCCACCCAACCACGCCACCTTGTATGTCCGTAAATGCTTCTTCCCCAACCCCCTTCCCCCCCCCCCCCCCCCCCGCCGGCATGTGCGTGAATCGATTGTAAGCAGCACTCGATGACCCTTTCATCCTGGGGAACGCTCAGTACCCACCGCCGTCTGTTCATTGGGTGTCACTACGACACGGTTCCTGGTGTCGGCATTCTCTCCAGAAGAAATTTTGCTGCCTGCGATTTCCGCAGCACTCACCAACTTCAACAAATCTATACATTCTCGCACATGTGTACGCGGCCCGCCTTCAGCAAATCCCCTTCTACGATAAAGACGAATGTAACTCACTACTCTGCATACTTGATGTTGGTAGATATCCCCGCCTCTAACATGTACCACTCTCATTCACATTCACTGCAGTGCGTCCCTGAACGTGTACAAACGTTCGAATGATACATACACACGTTTTTGCGTGTACATGCGAAAGCTGCGGACGAACAAAGAAGAAACTGGCGCGGTCCTTGCGGCGCTCCTGATTTATAATATTTCACAATTGCCTCCGTACGTGAGTTCTTTGTACCCAATGGTCCCTCCCAAGCTGCTCGGGATCGTGAAGTTCCCTTGCTGTCCAACTGTCTACGCGTTGTTGATTACTTTGTTTTTAACGGACCATAAAACTTTTGTTTCTCCTCAGAAGTTTGGAAACGGCCATGACCCCACTTGGCACTAGTATCGATGAATTTGAGATTTACGGGTTCAAGAGCTTTACGTGAAGTGCGCGGCACTAGGGTTTTCCTGAAAGTAATAGGTCGTTTTTTGCAACCCACAAGACAGCCTTTGATAAGAAGGAAGTCATTATTGACCATGCCGTAGTGCGGAAAACCGCCCATAGGAGTTACGCGCTTCTCCGTTAGGTCTGCCTCCGTAGTGGCGTTACGCGGGTCCTCACCATTACCAACTCTGTATATTCTTTTGTTCATTTCTGTGCGGTGGAAATACCCTTTCTGGCCGTGCCTGGGCACCTGAAACTGCACGCGTGCGGGATGCCACGCTCCGATGCAAGCGACCTTTCTCAGTCCACGATGTGTCTTGCGAGGCAACCGCGTAACACCCCACCGCGACACCACGCCTTTTACTCCGTGACCCTTTGTCACTCCTACACAGTAGAAGACAGCATAAAACAAATGAAGCTATACTTGTCGGCTGAGTCCCAGCAGCGGACGAGCGTGATATACCGTGAACTCGAGACTTACCCGGGAAACGTACGTACAACCCCCATGTGTATATGTTTTACATGTGTAGGGGGCCTGCACTGCGTGTTTGCGTGGCTCACCGTATACGTGTGGCCAGCATCCGCACCACTTGAAGATCTCTTCTTACGCACGATATGGGCGCACAAAACGTGTTTACATTTGGACAAGCAGCACCGCTGGAGACAAGAGATACATACGCACGCTTCCATACACGCACACACACACGCGCATATATTGAAAAGCACGGTCTTCTCTGACCATACACAACTGAAATCTAATGCACTATCACTGCGCAGCACGTGACGTAAATATCCTTTCCCCCCGTATGCGACTGCTATGTAGAAGAGAAGGCAGATGTGTGCCTACTGGACGCCGTGTCCATGTGCAGGTGCTAAACAATAACTGATACGTATACCGTGACACGCTCACGGAAGTTTGTGTGGTGTCAGTTCCCTCCATACATGCACGTATCTTCCCCTCTGCCGGGGTACAGTATACAGATGGGCTCCCTGGCCGCGTGCATACCAACAACATTCCCTGGGTCATACGATTACTTCACAGTCTACAATATGATCCACAGCAACAGCAATAACCTACCAGCGGGCGCGGACACAGCGACAAAACACTAATTTACCATGCGTACTACGAGTACATACACCACACTCACGACAAAAGTAATAGAAGCAGAAGTCAAGTACGTGCAGACAGCTCCCATTGACAGGGTTCACCGATGATCGACAAGCACGTTACAAACCCACAATTGAAACGATTACTAGGACGTACCACTAGTAACAGAATCATTATGAGCAAGCTATAGACTCAGAACTACACAGAAAAGGATATACTGGAGTATACGAGCTCATTGCTGTCCTCTAACTGAAACTTTACGCATCCATGTCAACAAAAGCATTTTGAATCAGTGATGGATTTGCATAGAGGACACTATATATACACACATACAGAAAGCCTACAGCCGTCGGGAAGTGGGCTCGCTTACCGATAACATCAACCATCTCTCCCTCTGTAAAGACAGCCTTCACCGGGACGGACGTTTCGAACAGCTTCGTGCAGAAATCAACCTGCGCGTTAGCAACAGTCCCAGCATATCAGCGAATGACCTCCATGCATGCGCAGGTAAGCTATATTCTCTACGTAGAGGCACAACTGATCACCGATCGTGGGCAGGGATACTACGTAGATGATGCGTATATACAGCAAGATGGTCCAAGCAATGATTACACTGCCTTGCATTCCACGGTCTCCTCTGTTTCCCGCGATGGAAGTGCTTTCTCGCCCAGCCTTGCGCAACAATGCAGGAGGCCCATGCATATTCAAGGAGGAAAGAATACGACCAACTCCGTGTATAATACAACAACAAATTGGACCTATACTACCGTAAACTACTTGAAGAGACGGAGCGGTGTCCCCTGACGAAGATGATAACAACAGTGAACAGTACGGCGTATGTGCAGTTAGTTTAACACGCAGATACGGAGGTGAGCTTCTGCGTAATATCCGACGGTTACACGCCTGATACGCGTGTCCAGTATTATCACTGCCCCAAGCAACATGGAGAAATGTCAGGCAGCGTGTTCCTGAACTTATGTCTATATTTTTTTGCATTCTGCACTCCGCGGAGCAACCGTGAGTCTTGTGGATATGTGCACATGGTTGTGCGGACTTGTCAGCGTATATACAGTCCGTGCAGATGAGTAAGTTTGCTCGCCGAGATGCAAGCTTCAACCTAGAGTAAGCTTCCATGTGTCTATATAAGAACATCATATGCGCTGGAAAATATTCACATACACATATCCATATATATATAAATATACAGGTTGTACCTTGTCAGAAACTGTCCCCCCATTAACTTGAATCTCCATAACGTGAGCCTTCTTCGACCCCGTAGGGGTTTTGCTTGGCTGGGTGTGGCAGATGGCTCGGACGACAGAACAGTAGCTCTTGATGCGCTTCAACTCTGCCTCCATCTTGTTGTGTTCCGTGAAATTTTTTGCATACTTAGTGAAAGCCTTCTTCTTGCTTTTATACCAGTTCTTGTAAAAGCGTCTTCTACATTCGTCAGACAGATGTGCCGCCCACACAGAGACGAGTGCCCGAAGGCCTCGCGGTGTTTCGACATATCCCACGACACCGACGCACACCATAGGTGGTGTGTCAACCACGGTGACCGCCTCTACCACCTCCTTTTTATGGAGTTCTGCAGACAGCCGGACAACGCGGAATGAAAAGGTTGATATGTCTACTTGAAGTGGGGGGTGTGATTATACATCCCAAGGATAGAGAGCAGTAACAGCGAGAAGAGTCTGGGACACAGCAGAGAAACTCCAAAGGCAAGGAAGTATGTTGAGGAGACAGGCACCATTGGTAAAACATTTACACGTCTCCTGCCGGTACACAACACGCACATACACCGCTTCCTTCCCCAAAGACATATACGGGGTGCGTGTCACTGGAGATAATATAGCCTTTAGACAGATATGCATATATATGAGGACATTATGTAAGTGTGGAGACATGAGTATCCTGACCATCAACTATACCGGTCTTGGTGTCGCAGACAAAAATGTCCCACAAAAATCCACATATACACACATACACAAATATACATGTTTATAAACCGGCGCACACATGAGAGTTGAAACCTGCACGTGTAGTGTTTTGACAAGGAAGACTGAGGCAAAACGTATAGCGCCCGTTGTTCGTTTCTACTGTTTGATAGTCGTGTGATGTCCAGTGTAGCACACACTTTCTGCGCACGATTGAAAACACTGCCATTACCAGCTTACATGCATGTATAATGACATATATGGATGTTTGAGCGTAGGTACAGACTCGACTGTGCCGTGCAGAAAGCGTACCTTTCTTCGTACATTTGCATATATATATATATACATACAATTTGAGTGTGTTGCGATAGCACTGTCACGCTGTACAATAAGGAAGAAGCCGAGCGAAACAGGTTATGCAGATGCACTATAATATACGGTTTGTCCATCCTTGGCGTACGCCGCGCTTCCCAGTCAGGGGCGGAACAAACTGACACTCAAACACACTTTGCTATACATTTGGTAGTGTTCGTGCATTCTTCAATCATCCGAGAACAGACCATCACACACACACTGCCCATGAACATACGTTCACAATGTGTGTACTCCCAGTCACTAGTAATAGTTGCACGTAATGTGGTTATACACACTCTGATTCCTCTTTAGAAAAGGCTGCTTAAGCGACTTACTAGAGCCAGGACGGTCTACTTCACGAACCACGTGAGTCATTCCCGCCTTGTAGCCCATGAATGCTGTCAAATGGGGGGGCTTGGAGGGGTCATCTTTAGGGAAGGCCTTTACTGCTCAGAGAACACCACGCAAACACACATCTGTAAATTTTGACAAGTGAGGACGTGAGTCCTTAGTGATACGTCTTCGCTTGCACGAAAAAGGTGTTTTCCCCTTCCTTGGTTTCGGTGTGTGTCTGTAACTATCAGTGGTACTCCCGTCTGCGAGTGAAACGTGATGGCCAAAGATGATGAAGTCGGACCAAAAAAAAAAGGTGTCACCGAGACCGTACCCGGCAGCAGAAACACACAAAAGAACTATTCAAATCGCACAGCAACTTCCAGATAGTTTACTTTGTATAGAGAAATGTGGCAAACGGACTCACGATGAAGCGCTTGCATCCCTGTTCATACTCTACTAGTGTAGTGTGGCTACTGCAAGATGTAGAGCTGCCATGTTTCCACACACTTCATTCATCACTCCCACTGCTGCACGTCGTGTCACTCTAGACAGAGTCATGGGCACGCAACCAACTTCCCCGACGACGTAAGACTGTCTGGGTCTGCCTGTTACTCACGTATGTCATCAGTGCGCCAGTAATTAAAACGTAGTGCCCGAATGGGTCTCTCGTAGTAAGGAGTTCAACGTTCATGCCGCTCGTCACTACACCGTGGAACGAAAACCGGTAGTACATATCCGCCCCCCGAAGTCGACATAAATGCACTGTGTTATGTACGGCTCCGCCAGCAACTCAATCTACTCTTGCGCATCCACCGTGTTGCCACACAAGAGAGCCTTTTCTATGCGGTAATCATCTAAGAGGACACAACCAGGTGGGAGAACCACACACTTCCTATTAGAGACGACACTGCGCATTGCAAACAAGTTGCGGCTCCGTCCAGATTTTCTGCATTGGGCCGTGAAGAGTGTGGTACACGTAGTTTACGCGGGAAACCCACAAGATCTCTCGCACGCACACCCGCGTCACCTTCAATTTACACCTTCACACCCACGTGGAGCCCCACTCCTGGTATGTGAAAGCACGGGCTATCTCGTGTGCCCGTGAAGGACGTTACATCGGAGATCCTCCTCAGTGTACAGTGGTCATATGTGGGAACGAAAGTAGATAGGTCACTCTCGTCTGGCACACATTGTGTGTGGACTGTCACCGTAAGAGAATGTAGAATGTATGCGTAAAACTTCGACTCCAAAAGTAGCAACAATCTCACCCCCCCACTTCCTTGTTCGCTACTCCGTTGTATGGACTGTGGAGGCGGAAGATTGTGGGAGTACGGAATTTATCGGTGACAAAGGCCACAACGTGAGAGTCCAGGAGCACTTATAAGCTTTCTTCTCCTGATCTATACTCTCGTCTGCATTTACATCTGTTGTGTGTCAGCTCACCCTTGCCTCTATGACGTTTGCAGCGCTTTCTGGGGAGGAAGCCCAGCGAGCCGTGGCGCGGCCTCTCGAATTTCCTGTGCGACATGGCGCCTCGGGAGGCGAAGGCGGACAAAAGAATTGTTTTCCTTTTCACCAATGGCCACAGAACAAACTAGCTTACAAAACGCTCGGAAAACGAAGTCTTAATGGATCTGACACAAACCCATACGCAACGCGGGGGAAGCCTAAGCCCTAACAACAATCTAGCCACCGCGCTGTTACACATATTACCGAAGTATGCATGTCCGCAATGCAGGAACACCACCAGCCACAGCAACCCCGGGACGCAACGACAGCAGCCGCGGCGGAGCAGCATCACTGGCAGTCGCCCACTCGCAGGCGTATGAGAACGGGGAAGGCAGGGCGTGCTGGGGAGCGGGAACCCGTTCACAGCATTGGGGGCGGGCAACTTCGAGGACGCCGTCGCGAAATAGTAACATCGACTCGTCCCCCCCCCCTCTACCAGAGGATAATGCTGAGTTGTGTGGGACCTTGTTTCGCTGTGCCGGATACTGGCTGAGCAAGAAACTGTGGTATCGCAGAGAGTTATTGACGTATATATATACATCAACCAGGCACACTTGAGTGAGTCGAGGACGCACAATTAGTACAGATGACCCACTAGATCGCACTGATGGATTGTTGGATTGAATGGCCTGCTGCGTTAAATGTGTATACGCTGCGCGCCCTCCGACTACCAAGTCGTGACAGCAAGAGCAGCAGCAGCAGTTCACGTGTGCCGAACTATTAGTAGCTGCTGACGCCTAAGGAGCAAAATGTATCGTAAATGCACAAAAATGGCAGTATCCTCACGTGTTAGCAACGAGGGACTTCAACAGCAGGCCTTCGAGGATCCGTAGCAAGGGCAAAGCACAGGGCCGCACGTACAACATCAGCATTGCTGCTGGCGACTGCATAAGCTGCACAAACGGCACATACTAGCCCGCCATGTGGGGCGTCCAATTTGCGGGTGACGCGCTCCTGCGACACAGCGGACTACGACTGTACTGGTAGTCAGAAGAGGAGAAAGACAAACGTTGAAACTGTCGATGATTGATAATAACTTCATATACAGGCTGCGGCGACGGCAGCTGGAGCTGCACGTGGCCGCGTACATACCTGCTCTCGTCAGAGATCAGCAGCTAATACAGCGGCTTCAAACGCAAACGCGCGAAGAGATTCAGAAACGACAACGGAGCTACGCACCGACCGCGGCGCAACCAGGAGACGTAACCAAACAACAGTCAAATTGTTAACGCTGCTCACCAATAAACGCTACACTGAAGCAGGGACTTCAAGCAGACGGAAGTGACAGCGATCGAACGCGTGTGTGTCCCTCTGCGTGTCGGATTCCCGAGAGGAACGAACAGCCACACCACAGGCAGGTGCACACTGCCTGTGCAAGGGCATTCACGGGGGGTATGTAGCCGCGAGGGTGTAATAGACTATACAAAAACAGCTACTCGGAGTACAAAAATGAACATAGAGCACCAAGGTCTGGCGGACTCACACGCGCATTGCATCCAGCAGACGAGTCGTGATATATCTATTCTTATGCGTGCTGTCAAAGCGCAGATCAGCTGACATGGTTGCTTCTTACTGAATCCTTGCGTACAGGTGAGAGTAGTGCGCAAGCAGAAATTCCCGCGCAACACTCGAACATCTGTCAGACTTGTGTTGGCGGTCTAAGTTCACGTTGTAGCCCTGGAGATTGATGTTATCAGCGTCTCACGAGGATTTCCACCTTGATGCAACTGGACGAGTGAACTTCTGATATTGTACGCATAACGAAGTTGTGTGGGGGGTGCTTCCGCTTGACGTCCAGCCACACGTGCATTGCGTTAGCTTCTAGGAGAGAATGCTTTATGCACTATCACTATATTCGGGCAGCCAGTGAACCTGGCGTGTAGAATCTCGTGCGCATTTGAGTTGAAACACCACACTCTATATAGACACAGCATTCGCGTTATCCTGGACAACGAAGCTGTCTACCAGCAGATGTACGTCTATGTCAGTAAATCCTACTGGGGGGGGAGGGGGGGAAACACGGTCAGTAGTGTTTGCACAGTTGCAGCAGGGCGTACCATTACTGCGCAGCAGCAACACTCCTACATGCTACATCTCAACAGAAAAAGAAGGCGGCGACTCACAGCGTTTTCGCAGCTTGCATAGTGGGAGCTCGCGTTCGTCGTCGTGATTTTGGAGATCCGCAAGAGCGACTTTCGCTGTGTGTCGGCAACCGTGCGCGGCATACTTAATAGGCCTGGGTGCTGGACTTGAACAAAGTAGTGCTATCACGCACAAGGGTCGGCCTATTTTTTAAGGGTCCCCAATAGGTGGTAGTGGGGGCTCCTCGGGAGCTCTGCGAGTCCCTAGTCAGCTGTCCAATGCGTTTCACGTAGGCGAGGCGGCGAATACACCTCTTATACTCCACTGGATTAGAGAGCCTTGGCACACACCGGTGTATTCAAAAAGCCAGCGACAAGATGCGTGTCATCTTCAGTGCGTATACCTCCGTGGTTCACTGACTGTTGACACGCGAGGTACTCGGTAGAGGCATCTCGAAATCTAGTGATTCCGTTCCTGACGGTACTTTCAGCCGTATTGGGCTGCTGCCCCGAAGCTCCCTGAGCTCCCTGAAAGAGGTAGCCTCGTAGTGACTGTTGACATGAGCAATCTGCTTGTAGTCCTGACCACGGGCGCTTAGCTGAATAAAGAATATCACTCATTAGCAGGCGACGGTCAGGAGGGTAATGCGGAATCGTACTAACGCTCAATATTAGATGAACGGACTTCATTAGGATTACGGCTTCTTGGCGTGTATAATACAGAGGCTTACATCATGCACTGGCTGTACAATAGCTCAGCGGCTGACGAGAGAAGACCTGTTTTTACAAGTGAAGGAGGGTTCAGCCAGACCTCAGAGAAACACGTGAGTGTGCAACCGATGTCACGAAGGCGCACTTGATTAATTACATGAGCGTGACACACTGTATCTTCAATACTATTTTTAGTTTTCAAGTCGAAATCGACTGAATGCATGCGCTGCGCTACTCGTTTTTCACGGTAGTCCGTCCACCGACTCCATTGCTTTGGTGGGAAGACTATGTTCTGATCGAAAAACCACTTTGAATCGCAGCGGTCCATTCGCTGTATGTCACATGCACTGTATCACAGCTGAGTTCAGATCTAGGAGCGCCTTTTCTCGCAAAAGTGTACGTGAGCGTTCAGGAGATGAAGGTCAGTCACGCGCAGTCGCATCGACCACGTTTGTGCATCAATGGCAGAAGGACTGTGCATGAAGCTACATGTCCTATAGCTCTCAAGACTGAGTTCACACGGATAGTTGCTTCGATCGTGGGCGTGCATAGTGGTAAAATGCCACCTGATAGGAACACGTCACCTCGAGTCGCGCCTTCTAACGTGTGCGACGGCATTCATCTGGAGTCAGCAAAACCTGTCTCTCGTGTTGGTGCTGCTGCAGGGGCGAGTTTACTGCAGAATGTGTTGCACACATTCCACATTCTACCTACAGTACAACCGACATGTAAGGGCTGAACTTTGCCAACGGATCCATCGCGGCGATTATAGCAGACAGCAGTAAAACTTGTTCAAACTGCGATCAATGCTGCTTTTGTTTCTCCGACATGCCACAAAGACACCCTGAGTGCACTATAGAGGCATGAAAAGTGGTGGTTGTGCGCGAAGTTATGTAACCAGACGCAGCTGTCGTCTTTCTGCATAGTGTCCCACTTGCGCTGTGCGCCGGTGCTCGTGAAGGCAGAGAGCCCTCATTGGTCGCCGGTTTTCCAGAGCATTTGTTCGGCATCTTCAAGGATGACCAGTATTACCCCTATCCATGATCACCTCCTGGTGGGTCCATGAGCTGCAAAGCGGAGCGGAGCCTACAGATCACACTAGGGCGAGATAATAACTTTGACGTGCTGGGATCCCGTTTTTCCCAATCGAGTAGGGAGCGTCCGCTCACAACACGCTGCGGGGAATCGACCTAGTTGTACGTCTTTTTAAACGAAACGTGGTTGGCTGCAGACCTGACCGTCTTGCCCTAAAACGCTTCAGACCACATCTGTGCGTGTTGTTGCACCCTATCGCCAGTCTTCTACTATACAATTCATTGCTTTAAACGTCACGTCGTCCTTGTATGCTAGTGCAGACACGCGTTAGACACAAGCGCGTTGTACCCGGGACGCGCTGAAGAAGTCGCGCCGCGCGTCCACTACGTCAGGCAGCGGTGACGCTGGACGCATGCTCGCTCTGGGAAAAGAACTGTCCTCTCGCCGGATCAGACTGCTCTGCCCGGTTTTTTTGTGTCGGTGTCCTACTTCTACTTGGTGGCCACCAACGGTACAACACACCGCGTCACCGCTTATGCATGTTTGGCGTGGGTCTACCTACAGTGCAAGACTGCGGCGTCGCTCTTCGATCATAATGGAGCTTGCAGGCCATGTAAGCCTCTTGCACCCGCGTTTCTAGTGCACCCCGCCCAGTCTTCCATGATTTCTGCGCAAACAGGATCACTCAGGCGTGACAGTGCTACGAAGCTTCCGGGGATCCAGTCAGCTCCTGAGAGCGAAGACAGTATCTCTTCAACGATGTGAATGTGTCATAGTTCAGATGCACAGTACGCCGAATCAGCATAATTTTCGAAGGCGAGCACAGTCCTCGCGGAGGGTAGGGCGCAGTGGCACTTTAGTTCCCATTCACGTATAGGCAGGGGCAGTCTATGTAGAGCCGCATATTCGCCAGATTCGCTCACTACCTGCGGTCAACCGTCTACAGGCAACCACACAGAGTCGCTTATCAGCAGTGGTCCGGCTGTCCACAATGTGCGGCCCGAAGCTCCAAGAGTACACGCTCGTTTCTTCAGAGTTGTAGTGGGAGACCAGTCACCGGTGAGAAAGGGACAATCTGTGGTCACTCCCCGTCTTCGCCGAAGTCAATGTTC
>NW_026699855.1:0-61387 GCF_030435755.1 Ochotona princeps | reverse complement strand
TCCTTTGCATTGAGGGCTATCTGCAAACGGCTGTGGCGCTGAAGTTGCCTGAGAATGTGGAGTTGGTGGCATGTGAAACCCGCATGTGGAGCATTCGTTTGTGTGGGATGCTCTACCAGGTTCATTCCTAGATAATGCACTCAAAGGGCACTAAGCATAGAGTGTGAAAACTGAGTTTCCTTGAGAGCTGCTTGGAAGCCTGATGGTGTGTGAAGTTAGTGAGCCAAATGGAGTTGTTCTCCCACAAGAACCACTCGGCTGATTCTTCTTCATATGCCCTTCACCAACATGCAGTGTTTCCTTGATTGAATTAGCTCTCACACCAATATTTGCGTCTAGGTCCTTTGCATTGTGGGCTATCTGAAAAGGGCTGTGGCGCTGAAGTTGCCTGAAAATGTAGAGTTGGTGGCATTTGAAACCCGCATGTGGAGCATTCGTTTGTGTGGGATGCTCACCAAGCTTCATTTCAGTCCTAGGCACTCAAAGGGCACTAAGCATAGAGTGTGAAAACTGAGTTTCCTTGAGAGCTGCTTGGAAGCCTGATGGTGTGTGAAGTTAGTGAGCCAAATGGAGTTGTTGTCCCACAAGAACCACTCGGCTGATCCTTCTTCAATATGCCCTTCACCAACATGCAGTGTTTCCTTGATTGAATTAGCTCTCACACCAATATTTGCGTCTAGAGCCTTTGCATTGAGGGCTATCTGAAAACGGCTGTGGCGCTGAAGTTGCCTGAGAATGTGGAGTTGGTGGCATGTGAAACCCGCATGTGGAGCATTCGTTTGTGTAGGATGCTCACCAAGCTTCATTTCAGTCCTAGGCACTCAAAGGGCACTAAGCATAGAGTGTGAAAACTGAGTTTCCTTGAGAGCTGCTTGGAAGCCTGATGGTGTGTGAAGTTAGTGAGCCAAATGGAGTTGTTCTCCCACAAGAACCACTCGGCTGATCCTTCTTCAATATGCCCTTCACCAACATGCAGTGTTTCCTTGATTGAATTAGCTCTCACACCAATATTTGCGTCTAGAGCCTTTGCATTGAGGGTTATCTGAAAACGGCTGTGGCGCTGAAGTTGCCTGAGAATGTGGAGTTGGTGGCATGTGAAACCCGCATGTGGAGCATTCGTTTGTGTGGGATACTCACCCAGGTTCATTCCTAGATAATGCACTCAAAGGGCACTAAGCATAGAGTGTGAAAACTGAGTTTCCTTGAGAGCTGCTTGGAAGCCTGATGGTGTGTGAAGTTAGTGAGCCAAATGGAGTTGTTCTCCCACAAGAACCACTCGGCTGCTCCTTCTTCAATATGCCCTTCACCAACATGCAGTGTTTCCTTGATTGAATTAGCTCTCACACCAATATTTGCGTCTAGGTCCTTTGCATTGTGGGCTATCTGAAAAGGGCTGTGGCGCTGAAGTTGCCTGAAAATGTAGAGTTGGTGGCATTTGAAACCCGCATGTGGAGCATTCGTTTGTGTGGGATGCTCACCAAGCTTCATTTCAGTCCTAGGCACTCAAAGGGCACTAAGCATAGAGTGTGAAAACTGAGTTTCCTTGAGAGCTGCTTGGAAGCCTGATGGTGTGTGAAGTTAGTGAGCCAAATGGAGTTGTTCTCCCACAAGAACCACTCGGCTGATCCTTCTTCAATATGCCTTCACCAACATGCAGTGTTTCCTTGATTGAATTAGCTCTCACACCAATATTTGAGTCTAGAGCCTTTGCATTGAGGGCTATCTGAAAACGGCTGTGGCGCTTAAGTTGCCTGAGAATGTGGAGTTGGTGGCATGTGAAACCCGCATGTGGAGCATTCGTTTGTGTGGGATACTCACCAAGCTTCATTTCAGTCCTAGGCACTCAAAGGGCACTAAGCATAGAGTGTGAAAACTGAGTTTCCTTGAGAGCTGCTTGGAAGCCTGATGGTGTGTGAAGTTAGTGAGCCAAATGGAGTTGTTCTCCCACAAGAACCACTCGGCTGATCCTTCTTCAATATGCCCTTCACCAACATGCAGTGTTTCCTTGATTGAATTAGCTCTCACACCAATATTTGCGTCTAGAGCCTTTGCATTGAGGGCTATCTGCAAACGGCTGTGGCGCTGAAGTTGCCTGAGAATGTGGAGTTGGTGGCATGTGAAACCCGCATGTGGAGCATTCGTTTGTGTAGGATGCTCACCAAGCTTCATTTCAGTCCTAGGCACTCAAAGGGCACTAAGCATAGAGTGTGAAAACTGAGTTTCCTTGAGAGCTGCTTGGAAGCCTGATGGTGTGTGAAGTTAGTGAGCCAAATGGAGTTGTTCTCCCACAAGAACCACTCGGCTGATCCTTCTTCAATATGCCCTTCACCAACATGCAGTGTTTCCTTGATTGAATTAGCTCTCACACCAATATTTGCGTCTAGAGCCTTTGCATTGAGGGTTATCTGAAAACGGCTGTGGCGCTGAAGTTGCCTGAGAATGTGGAGTTGGTGGCATGTGAAACCCGCATGTGGAGCATTCGTTTGTGTGGGATACTCACCCAGGTTCATTCCTAGATAATGCACTCAAAGGGCACTAAGCATAGAGTGTGAAAACTGAGTTTCCTTGAGAGCTGCTTGGAAGCCTGATGGTGTGTGAAGTTAGTGAGCCAAATGGAGTTGTTCTCCCACAAGAACCACTCGGCTGATCCTTCTTCAATATGCCCTTCACCAACATGCAGTGTTTCCTTGATTGAATTAGCTCTCACACCAATATTTGCGTCTAGAGCCTTTGCATTGAGGGCTATCTGAAAACGGCTGTGGCGCTGAAGTTGCCTGAGAATGTGGAGTTGGTGGCATGTGAAACCCGCATGTGGAGCATTCGTTTGTGTGGGATACTCACCAAGCTTCATTTCAGTCCTAGGCACTCAAAGGGCACTAAGCATAGAGTGTGAAAACTGAGTTTCCTGGAGAGCTGCTTGGAAGCCTGATGGTGTGTGAAGTTAGTGAGCCAAATGGAGTTGTTCTCCCACAAGAACCACTCGGCTGATCCTTCTTCATATGCCCTTCACCAACATGCAGTGTTTCCTTGATTGAATTAGCTCTCACACCAATATTTGCGTCTAGAGCCTTTGCATTGAGGGCTATCTGCAAACGGCTGTGGCGCTGAAGTTGCCTGAGAATGTGGAGTTGGTGGCATGTGAAACCCGCATGTGGAGCATTCGTTTGTGTAGGATGCTCACCAAGCTTCATTTCAGTCCTAGGCACTCAAAGGGCACTAAGCATAGAGTGTGAAAACTGAGTTTCCTGGAGAGCTGCTTGGAAGCCTGATGGTGTGTGAAGTTAGTGAGCCAAATGGAGTTGTTCTCCCACAAGAACCACTCGGCTGATCCTTCTTCAATATGCCCTTCACCAACATGCAGTGTTTCCTTGATTGAATTAGCTCTCACACCAATATTTGCGTCTAGAGCCTTTGCATTGAGGGCTATCTGAAAACGGCTGTGGCGCTGAAGTTGCCTGAGAATGTGGAGTTGGTGGCATGTGGAACCCGCATGTGGAGCATTCGTTTGTGTGGGATGCTCACCAAGCTTCATTTCAGTCCTAGGCACTCAAAGGTCACTAAGCATAGAGTGTGAAAACTGAGTTTCCTTGAGAGCTGCTTGGAAGCCTGATGGTGTGTGAAGTAGTGAGCCAAATGGAGTTGTTCTCCCACAAGAACCACTCGGCTGATCCTTCTTCAATATGCCCTTCACCAACATGCAGTGTTTCCTTGATTGAATTAGCTCTCACACCAATATTTGCGTCTAGAGCCTTTGCATTGAGGGCTATCTGAAAACGGCTGTGGCGCTGAAGTTGCCTGAGAATGTGGAGTTGGTGTCATGTGAAACCCGCATGTGGAGCATTCGTCATTCGTTTGTGTGGGATACTCACCCAGGTTCATTCCTAGATAATGCACTCAAAGGGCACTAAGCATAGAGTGTGAAAACTGAGTTTCCTGGAGAGCTGCTTGGAAGCCTGATGGTGTGTGAAGTTAGTGAGCCAAATGGAGTTGTTCTCCCACAAGAACCACTCGGCTGATCCTTCTTCAATATGCCCTTCACCAACATGCAGTGTTTCCTTCATTGAATTAGCTCTCACACCAATATTTGCGTCTAGAGCCTTTGCATTGAGGGCTATCTGAAAACGGCTGTGGCGCTGAAGTTGCCTGAGAATGTGGAGTTGGTGGCATGTTAAACTCACATGTGGAGCATTCGTTTGTGTGGGATGCTCACCAAGCTTCATTTCAGTCCTAGGCACTCAAAGGGCACTAAGCATAGAGTGTGAAAACTGAGTTTGCTTGAGAGCTGCTTGGAAGCCTGATGGTGTGTGAAGTTAGTGAGCCAAATGGAGTTGTTCTCCCACAAGAACCACTCGGCTGATCCTTCTTCAATATGCCCTTCACCAACATGCAGTGTTTCCTTGATTGAATTAGCTCTCACACCAATATTTGCGTCTAGAGCCTTTGCATTGAGGGCTATCTGAAAACGGCTGTGGCGCTGAAGTTGCCTGAGAATGTGGAGTTGGTGGCATGTGAAACCCGCATGTGGAGCAATCGTTTGTGTGGGATGCTCTACCAGGTTCATTCCTAGATAATGCACTCAAAGGGGACTAAGCATAGAGTGTGAAAACTGAGTTTCCTTGAGAGCTGCTTACAAGCCTGATGGTGTGTGAAGTTAGTGAGCCAAATGGAGTTGTTCTCCCACAAGAACCACTCGGCTGATCCTTCTTCAATATACCCTTCACCAACATGCAGTGTTTCCTTCATTGAATTAGCTCTCACACCAATATTTGCGTCTAGAGCCTTTGCATTGAGGGCTATCTGAAAACGGCTGTGGCGCTGAAGTTGCCTGAGAATGTGGAGTTGGTGGCATGTGAAACCCGCATGTGGAGCATTCGTTTGTATGGTATGCTCACCAAGCTTCATTTCAGTCCTAGGCACTCAAAGGGCACTAAGCATAGAGTGTGAAAACTGAGTTTCCTTGAGAGCTGCTTGGAAGCCTGATGGTGTGTGAAGTTAGTGAGCCAAATGGAGTTGTTCTCCCACAAGAACCACTCGGCTGATCCTTCTTCAATATGCCCTTCACCAACATGCAGTGTTTCCTTGATTGAATTAGCTCTCACACCAATATTTGCGTCTAGAGCCTTTGCATTGAGGGCTATCTGAAAACGGCTGCTGCGCTGAAGTTGCCTGAGAATGTGGAGTTGGTGGCATGTGAAACCCGCATGTGGAGCATTCGTTTGTGTGGGATACTCACCCAGGTTCATTCCTAGATAATGCACTCAAAGGGCACTAAGCATAGAGTGTGAAAACTGAGTTTCCTGGAGAGCTGCTTGGAAGCCTGATGGTGTGTGAAGTTAGTGAGCCAAATGGAGTTGTTCTCCCACAAGAACCACTCGGCTGATCCTTCTTCAATATGCCCTTCACCAACATGCAGTGTTTCCTTGATTGAATTAGCTCTCACACCAATATTTGCGTCTAGAGCCTTTGCATTGAGGGCTATCTGAAAACGGCTGTGGCGCTGAAGTTGCCTGTGAATGTGGAGTTGGTGGCATGTGAAACCCGCATGTGGAGCATTCGTTTGTGTAGGATGCTCACCAAGCTTCATTTCAGTCCTAGGCACTCAAAGGGCACTAAGCATAGAGTGTGAAAACTGAGTTTCCTTGAGAGCTGCTTGGAAGCCTGATGGTGTGTGAAGTTAGTGAGCCAAATGGAGTTGTTCTCCCACAAGAACCACTCGGCTGATCCTTCTTCAATATGCCCTTCACCAACATGCAGTGTTTCCTTGATTGAATTAGCTCTCACACCAATATTTGCGTCTAGAGCCTTTGCATTGAGGGCTATCTGCAAACGGCTGTGGCGCTGAAGTTGCCTGAGAATGTGGAGTTGTTGGCATGTGAAACCCGCATGTGGAGCATTCGTTTGTGTGGGATACTCACCCAGGTTCATTCCTAGATAATGCACTCAAAGGGCACTAAGCATAGAGTGTGAAAACTGAGTTTCCTTGAGAGCTGCTTGGAAGCCTGATGGTGTGTGAAGTTAGTGAGCCAAATGGAGTTGTTCTCCCACAAGAACCACTCGGCTGATCCTTCTTCAATATGCCCTTCACCAACATGCAGTGTTTCCTTGATTGAATTAGCTCTCACACCAATATTTGCGTCTAGAGCCTTTGCATTGAGGGCTATCTGAAAACGGCTGTGGCGCTGAAGTTGCCTGAGAATGTGGAGTTGGTGGCATGTGAAACCCGCATGTGGAGCATTCGTTTGTGTGGGATACTCACCCAGGTTCATTCCTAGATAATGCACTCAAAGGGCACTAAGCATAGAGTGTGAAAACTGAGTTTCCTTGAGAGCTGCTTGGAAGCCTGATGGTGTGTGAAGTTAGTGAGCCAAATGGAGTTGTTCTCCCACAAGAACCACTCGGCTGATCCTTCTTCAATATGCCCTTCACCAACATGCAGTGTTTCCTTCATTGAATTAGCTCTCACACCAATATTTGCGTCTAGAGCCTTTGCATTGAGGGCTATCTGAAAACGGCTGTGGCGCTGAAGTTGCCTGAGAATGTGGAGTTGGTGGCATGTTAAACTCACATGTGGAGCATTCGTTTGTGTGGGATGCTCACCAAGCTTCATTTCAGTCCTAGGCACTCAAAGGGCACTAAGCATAGAGTGTGAAAACTGAGTTTGCTTGAGAGCTGCTTGGAAGCCTGATGGTGTGTGAAGTTAGTGAGCCAAATGGAGTTGTTCTCCCACAAGAACCACTCGGCTGATCCTTCTTCAATATGCCCTTCACCAACATGCAGTGTTTCCTTGATTGAATTAGCTCTCACACCAATATTTGCGTCTAGAGCCTTTGCATTGAGGGCTATCTGAAAACGGCTGTGGCGCTGAAGTTGCCTGAGAATGTGGAGTTGGTGGCATGTGAAACCCGCATGTGGAGCATTCGTTTGTGCGGGATACTCACCCAGGTTCATTCCTAGATAATGCACTCAAAGGGCACTAAGCATAGAGTGTGAAAACTGAGTTTCCTTGAGAGCTGCTTGGAAGCCTGATGGTGTGTGAAGTTAGTGAGCCAAATGGAGTTGTTCTCCCACAAGAACCACTCGGCTGATCCTTCTTCAATATGCCCTTCACCAACATGCAGTGTTTCCTTCATTGAATTAGCTCTCACACCAATATTTGCGTCTAGAGCCTTTGCATTGAGGGCTATCTGAAAACGGCTGTGGCGCTGAAGTTGCCTGTGAATGTGGAGTTGGTGGCATGTGAAACCCGCATGTGGAGCATTCGTTTGTGTAGGATGCTCACCAAGCTTCATTTCAGTCCTAGGCACTCAAAGGGCACTAAGCATAGAGTGTGAAAACTGAGTTTCCTTGAGAGCTGCTTGGAAGCCTGATGGTGTGTGAAGTTAGTGAGCCAAATGGAGTTGTTCCTGATCCTTCTTCAATATGCCCTTCACCAACATGCAGTGTTTTCCTTGATTGAATTAGCTCTCACACCAATATTTGCGTCTAGAGCCTTTGCATTGAGGGCTATCTGAAAACGGCTGTGGCGCTGAAGTTGCCTGAGAATGTGGAGTTGTTGGCATGTGAAACCCGCATGTGGAGCATTCGTTTGTGTGGGATACTCACCCAGGTTCATTCCTAGATAATGCACTCAAAGGGGACTAAGCATAGAGTGTGAAAACTGAGTTCCTTGAGAGCTGCTTGGAAGCCTGATGGTGTGTGAAGTTAGTGAGCCAAATGGAGTTGTTCTCCCACAAGAACCACTCGGCTGATCCTTCTTCAATATGCCCTTCACCAACATGCAGTGTTTCCTTCATTGAATTAGCTCTCACACCAATATTTGCGTCTAGAGCCTTTGCATTGAGGGCTATCTGAAAACGGCTGTGGCGCTGAAGTTGCCTGAGAATGTGGAGTTGGTGGCATGTTAAACTCACATGTGGAGCATTCGTTTGTGTGGGATGCTCACCAAGCTTCATTTCAGTCCTAGGCACTCAAAGGGCACTAAGCATAGAGTGTGAAAACTGAGTTTGCTTGAGAGCTGCTTGGAAGCCTGATGGTGTGTGTGAAGTTAGTGAGCCAAATGGAGTTGTTCTCCCACAAGAACCACTCGGCTGATCCTTCTTCAATATGCCCTTCACCAACATGCAGTGTTTCCTTGATTTGAATTAGCTCTCACACCAATATTTGCGTCTAGAGCCTTTGCATTGAGGGCTATCTGAAAACGGCTGTGGCGCTGAAGTTGCCTGAGAATGTGGAGTTGGTGGCATGTGAAACCCGCATGTGGAGCAATCGTTTGTGTGGGATGCTCTACCAGGTTCATTCCTAGATAATGCACTGAAAGGGGACTAAGCATAGAGTGTGAAAAACTGAGTTTCCTTGAGAGCTGCCTAGAAGCCTGATGGTGTGTGAAGTTAGTGAGCCAAATGGAGTTGTTCTCCCACAAGAACCACTCGGCTGATCCTTCTTCAATATACCCTTCACCAACATGCAGTGTTTCCTTGATTGAATTAGCTCTCACACCAATATTTGCGTCTAGAGCCTTTGCATTGAGGGCTATCTGAAAACGGCTGTGGCGCTGAAGTTGCCTGAGAATGTGGAGTTGGTGGCATTTGAAACCCGCATGTGGAGCATTCGTTTGTATGGGATGCTCACCAAGCTTCATTTCAGTCCTAGGCACTCAAAGGGCACTAAGCATAGAGTGTGAAAACTGAGTTTCCTTGAGAGCTGCTTGGAAGCCTGATGGTGTGTGAAGTTAGGTGAGCCAAATGGAGTTGTTCTCCCACAAGAACCACTCGGCTGCTCCTTCTTCAATATGCCCTTCACCAACATGCAGTGTTTCCTTGATTGAATTAGCTCTCACACCAATATTTGCGTCTAGAGCCTTTTGCATTGAGGGCTATCTGAAAACGGCTTTGGCGCTGAAGTTGCCTGAGAATGTGGAGTTGGTGGCATGTGAAACCCGCATGTGGAGCATTCGTTTGTGTAGGATGCTCACCAAGCTTCATTTCAGTCCTAGGCACTCAAAGGGCACTAAGCATAGAGTGTGAAAACTGAGTTTCCTTGAGAGCTGCTTGGAAGCCTGATGGTGTGTGAAGTTAGTGAGCCAAATGGAGTTGTTTCTCCCACAAGAACCACTCGGCTGATCCTTCTTCAATATACCCTTCACCAACATGCAGTGTTTCCTTGATTGAATTAGCTCTCACACCAATATTTGCGTCTAGAGCCTTTGCATTGAGGGCTATCTGAAAACGGCTGTGGCGCTGAAGTTGCCTGAGAATGTGGAGTTGGTGGCATTTGAAACCCGCATGTGGAGCATTCGTTTGTATGGGAATGCTCACCAAGCTTCATTTCAGTCCTAGGCACTCAAAGGGCACTAAGCATAGAGTGTGAAAACTGAGTTTCCTTGAGAGCTGCTTGGAAGCCTGATGGTTGTGTGAAGTTAGTGAGCCAAATGGAGTTGTTCTCCCACAAGAACCACTCGGCTGATCCTTCTTCAATATGCCCTTCACCAACATGCAGTGTTTCCTTGATTGAATTAGCTCTCACACCAATATTTGCGTCTAGAGCCTTTGCATTGAGGGCTATCTGCAAACGGCTGTGGCGCTGAAGTTGCCTGAGAATGTGGAGTTGTTGGCATGTGAAACCCGCATGTGGAGCATTCGTTTGTGTGGGGATACTCACCCAGGTTCATTCCTAGATAATGCACTCAAAGGGGCACTAAGCATAGAGTGTGAAAACTGAGTTTCCTTGAGAGCTGCTTGGAAGCCTGATGGTGTGTGAAGTTAGTGAGCCAAATGGAGTTGTTCTCCCACAAGAACCACTCGGCTGATCCTTCTTCAATATGCCCTTCACCAACATGCAGTGTTTCCTTGATTGAATTAGCTCTCACACCAATATTTGCGTCTAGAGCCTTTGCATTGAGGGCTATCTGAAAACGGCTGTGGCGCTGAAGTTGCCTGAGAATGTGGAGTTGGTGGCATGTGAAACCCGCATGTGGAGCATTCGTTTGTGTGGGATACTCACCCAGGTTCATTCCTAGATAATGCACTCAAAGGGCACTAAGCATAGAGTGTGAAAACTGAGTTTCCTTGAGAGCTGCTTGGAAGCCTGATGGTGTGTGAAGTTAGTGAGCCAAATGGAGTTGTTCTCCCACAAGAACCACTCGGCTGATCCTTCTTCAATATGCCCTTCACCAACATGCAGTGTTTCCTTCATTGAATTAGCTCTCACACCAATATTTGCGTCTAGAGCCTTTGCATTGAGGGCTATCTGAAAACGGCTGTGGCGCTGAAGTTGCCTGAGAATGTGGAGTTGGTGGCATGTTAAACTCACATGTGGAGCATTCGTTTTGTGTGGATGCTCACCAAGCTTCATTTTCAGTCCTAGGCACTCAAAGGGCACTAAGCATAGAGTGTGAAAACTGAGTTTGCTTGAGAGCTGCTTGGAAGCCTGATGGTGTGTGAAGTTAGTGAGCCAAATGGAGTTGTTCTCCCACAAGAACCACTCGGCTGATCCTTCTTCAATATGCCCTTCACCAACATGCAGTGTTTCCTTGATTGAATTAGCTCTCACACCAATATTTGCGTCTAGAGCCTTTGCATTGAGAGGGCTATCTGAAAACGGCTGTGGCGCTGAAGTTGCCTGAGAATGTGGAGTTGGTGGCATGTGAAACCCGCATGTGGAGCATTCGTTTGTGCGGGATACTCACCCAGGTTCATTCCTAGATAATGCACTCAAAGGGCACTAAGCATAGAGTGTGAAAACTGAGTTTCCTTGAGAGCTGCTTGGAAGCCTGATGGTGTGTGAAGTTAGTGAGCCAAATGGAGTTGTTCTCCCACAAGAACCACTCGGCTGATCCTTCTTCAATATGCCCTTCACCAACATGCAGTGTTTCCTTCATTGAATTAGCTCTCACACCAATATTTGCGTCTAGAGCCTTTGCATTGAGGGCTATCTGAAAACGGCTGTGGCGCTGAAGTTGCCTGTGAATGTGGAGTTGGTGGCATGTGAAACCCGCATGTGGAGCATTCGTTTGTGTAGGATGCTCACCAAGCTTCATTTCAGTCCTAGGCACTCAAAGGGCACTAAGCATAGAGTGTGAAAACTGAGTTTCCTTGAGAGCTGCTTGGAAGCCTGATGGTGTGTGTGAAGTTAGTGAGCCAAATGGAGTTGTTTCTCCCACAAGAACCACTCGGCTGATCCTTCTTCAATATGCCCTTCACCAACATGCAGTGTTTTCCTTGATTGAATTAGCTCTCACACCAATATTTGCGTCTAGAGCCTTTGCATTGAGGGCTATCTGAAAACGGCTGTGGCGCTGAAGTTGCCTGAGAATGTGGAGTTGTTGCATGTGAAACCCGCATGTGGAGCATTCGTTTGTGTGGGATACTCACCCAGGTTCATTCCTAGATAATGCACTCAAAGGGGACTAAGCATAGAGTGTGAAAACTGAGTTTCCTTGAGAGCTGCTTGGAAGCCTGATGGTGTGTGAAGTTAGTGAGCCAAATGGAGTTGTTCTCCCACAAGAACCACTCGGCTGATCCTTCTTCAATATGCCCTTCACCAACATGCAGTGTTTTCCTTCATTGAATTAGCTCTCACACCAATATTTGCGTCTAGAGCCTTTGCATTGAGGGCTATCTGAAAACGGCTGTTGGCGCTGAAGTTGCCTGAGAATGTGGAGTTGGTGGCATGTTAAACTCACATGTGGAGCATTCGTTTGTGTGGGATGCTCACCAAGCTTCATTTCAGTCCTAGGCACTCAAAGGGCACTAAGCATAGAGTGTGAAAACTGAGTTTGCTTGAGAGCTGCTTGGAAGCCTGATGGTGTGTGAAGTTAGTGAGCCAAATGGAGTTGTTCTCCCACAAGAACCACTCGGCTGATCCTTCTTCAATATGCCCTTCACCAACATGCAGTGTTTCCTTGATTGAATTAGCTCTCACACCAATATTTGCGTCTAGAGCCTTTGCATTGAGGGCTATCTGAAAACGGCTGTGGCGCTGAAGTTGCCTGAGAATGTGGAGTTGGTGGCATGTGAAACCCGCATGTGGAGCAATCGTTTGTGTGGGATGCTCTACCAGGTTCATTCCTAGATAATGCACTGAAAGGGGACTAAGCATAGAGTGTGAAAACTGAGTTTCCTTGAGAGCTGCCTAGAAGCCTGATGGTGTGTGAAGTTAGTGAGCCAAATGGAGTTGTTCTCCCACAAGAACCACTCGGCTGATCCTTCTTCAATATACCCTTCACCAACATGCAGTGTTTCCTTGATTGAATTAGCTCTCACACCAATATTTGCGTCTAGAGCCTTTGCATTGAGGGCTATCTGAAAACGGCTGTGGCGCTGAAGTTGCCTGAGAATGTGGAGTTGGTGGCATTTGAAACCCGCATGTGGAGCATTCGTTTGTATGGGATGCTCACCAAGCTTCATTTCAGTCCTAGGCACTCAAAGGGCACTAAGCATAGAGTGTGAAAACTGAGTTTCCTTGAGAGCTGCTTGGAAGCCTGATGGTGTGTGAAGTTAGTGAGCCAAATGGAGTTGTTCTCCCACAAGAACCACTCGGCTGCTCCTTCTTCAATATGCCCTTCACCAACATGCAGTGTTTCCTTGATTGAATTAGCTCTCACACCAATATTTGCGTCTAGAGCCTTTGCATTGAGGGCTATCTGAAAACGGCTTTGGCGCTGAAGTTGCCTGAGAATGTGGAGTTGGTGGCATGTGAAACCCGCATGTGGAGCATTCGTTTGTGTAGGATGCTCACCAAGCTTCATTTCAGTCCTAGGCACTCAAAGGGCACTAAGCATAGAGTGTGAAAACTGAGTTTCCTGGAGAGCTGCTTGGAAGCCTGATGGTGTGTGAAGTTAGTGAGCCAAATGGAGTTGTTCTCCCACAAGAACCACTCGGCTGATCCTTCTTCAATATGACCTTCACCAACATGCAGTGTTTCCTTGATTGAATTAGCTCTCACACCAATATTTGAGTCTAGAGCCTTTGCATTGAGGGCTATCTGAAAACGGTTGTGGCGCTGAAGTTGCCTGAGAATGTGGAGTTGGTGGCATGTGAAACCCGCATGTGGAGCATTCGTTTGTGTGGGATGCTCACCAAGCTTCATTCCTAGATAATGCACTCAAATGGCACTAAGCATAGAGTGTGAAAACTGAGTTTCCTTGAGAGCTGCTTGGAAGCCTGATGGTGTGTGAAGTTAGTGAGCCAAATGGAGTTGTTCTCCCACAAGAACCACTCGGCTGATCCTTCTTCAATATGCCCTTCACCAACATGCAGTGTTTCCTTGATTGAATTAGCTCTCACACCAATATTTGCGTCTAGAGCCTTTGCATTGAGGGCTATCTGAAAACGGCTGTGGCGCTGAAGTTGCCTGAGAATGTGGAGTTGGTGGCATGTGAAACCCGCATGTGGAGCAATCGTTTGTGTGGGATGCTCTACCAGGTTCATTCCTAGATAATGCACTCAAAGGGGACTAAGCATAGAGTGTGAAAACTGAGTTTGCTTGAGAGCTGCTTAGAAGCCTGATGGTGTGTGAAGTTAGTGAGCCAAATGGAGTTGTTCTCCCACAAGAACCACTCGGCTGATCCTTCTTCAATATACCCTTCACCAACATGCAGTGTTTCCTTCATTGAATTAGCTCTCACACCAATATTTGCGTCTAGAGCCTTTGCATTGAGGGCTATCTGAAAACGGCTGCTGCGCTGAAGTTGCCTGAGAATGTGGAGTTGGTGGCATTTGAAACCCGAATGTGGAGCATTCGTTTGTATGGGATGCTCACCAAGCTTCATTTCAGTCCTAGGCACTCAAAGGGCACTAAGCATCGAGTGTGAAAACTGAGTTTCCTTGAGAGCTGCTTGGAAGCCTGATGGTGTGTGAAGTTAGTGAGCCAAATGGAGTTGTTCTCCCACAAGATCCACTCGGCTGATCCTTCTTCAATATGCCCTTCACCAACATGCAGTGTTTCCTTGATTGAATTAGCTCTCACACCAATATTTGCGTCTAGAGCCTTTGCATTGAGGGCTATCTGAAAACGGCTGTGGCGCTGAAGTTGCCTGAGAATGTGGAGTTGGTGGCATGTTAAACTCGCATGTGGAGCATTCGTTTGTGTGGGATGCTCACCAAGCTTCATTTCAGTCCTAGGCACTCAAAGGGCACTAAGCATAGAGTGTGAAAACTGAGTTTCCTTGAGAGCTGCTTGGAAGCCTGATGGTGTGTGAAGTTAGTGAGCCAAATGGAGTTGTTCTCCCACAAGAACCACTCGGCTGATCCTTCTTCAATATGCCCTTCACCAACATGCAGTGTTTCCTTGATTGAATTACCTCTCACACAAATATTTGCGTCTAGAGCCTTTGCATTGAGGGCTATCTGAAAACGGCTGTGGCGCGGACGTTGCCTGTGAATGTGGAGTTGGTGGCATGTGAAACCCGCATGTGGAGCATTCGTTTGTGTAGGATGCTCACCAAGCTTCATTTCCGTATTAGGCACTCAAAGGGCACTAAGCATAGAGTGTGAAAACTGAGTTTCCTGGAGAGCTGCTTGGAAGCCTGATGGTGTGTGAAGTTAGTGAGCCAAATGGAGTTGTTCTTCCACAAGAACCACTCGGCTGATCCTTCTTCAATATGCCCTTCACCAACATGCAGTGTTTCCTTGACTGAATTAGCTCTCACACCAATATTTGCGTCTAGAGCCTTTGCATTGAGGGCTATCTGAAAACGGCTGTGGCGCTGAAGTTGCCTGAGAATGTGGAGTTGGTGGCATGTGAAACCCGCATGTGGAGCATTCGTTTGTGTGGCATACTCACCCAGGTTCATTCCTGGATAATGCACTCAAAGGGCACTAAGCATAGAGTGTGAAAACTGAGTTTCCTGGAGAGCTGCTTGGAAGCCTGATGGTGTGTGAAGTTAGTGAGCCAAATGGAGTTGTTCTCCCACAAGAACCACTCGGCTGATCCTTCTTCAATATGCCCTTCACCAACATGCAGTGTTTCCTTGATTGAATTAGCTCTCACACCAATATTTGCATCTAGAGCCTTTGCATTGAGGGCTATCTGAAAACGGCTGTGGCGCTGAAGTTGCCTGAGAATGTGGAGTTGGTGGCATGTGAAACCCGCATGTGGAGCATTCGTTTGTGTGGGATACTCACCCAGGTTCATTCCTAGATAAGGCACTCAAAGGGCACTAAGCATAGAGTGTGAAAACTGAGTTTCCTTGAGAGCTGCTTGGAAGCCTGATGGTGTGTGAAGTTAGTGAGCCAAATGGAGTTGTTCTCCCACAAGAACCACTCGGCTGATCCTTCTTCAATATGCCCTTCACCAACATGCAGTGTTTCCTTGATTGAATTACCTCTCACACCAATATTTGCGTCTAGAGCCTTTGCATTGAGGGCTATCTGAAAACGGCTGTGGCGCTGAAGTTGCCTGAGAATGTGGAGTTGGTGGCATGTGAAACCCGCATGTGGAGCATTCGTTTGTGTGGGATGCTCTCCAAGTGTCCTTTCAGTCCTAGGCACTCAATGGGCACTAAGCATAGAGTGTGAAAACTGAGTTTCCTTGAGAGCTGCTTGGAAGCCTGATGGTGTGTGAAGTTAGTGAGCCAAATGGAGTTGTTCTCCCACAAGAACCACTCGGCTGATCCTTCTTCAATATGCCCTTCACCAACATGCAGTGTTTCCTTGATTGAATTAGCTCTCACACCAATATTTGCGTCTAGAGCCTTTGCATTGAGGGCTATCTGAAAACGGCTGTGGCGCTGAAGTTGCCTGAGAATGTGGAGTTGGTGGCATGTGAAACTCGCATGTGGAGCATTCGTTTGTGTGGGATGCTCACCAACTTCATTTCAGTCCTAGGCACTCAAAGGGCACTAAGCATAGAGTGTGAAAACTGAGTTTCCTTGAGAGCTGCTTGGAAGCCTGATGGTGTGTGAAGTTAGTGAGCCAAATGGAGTTGTTCTCCCACAAGAACCACTCGGCTGATCCTTCTTCAATATGCCCTTCACCAACATGCAGTGTTTCCTTGATTGAATTACCTCTCACACCAATATTTGCGTCTAGAGCCTTTGCATTGAGGGCTATCTGAAAACGGCTGTGGCGCTGAAGTTGCCTGAGAATGTGGAGTTGGTGTCATGTGAAACCCGCATGTGGAGCATTCGTTTGTGTGGGATGCTCTCCAAGCTTCCTTTCAGTCCTAGGCACTCAAAGGGCACTAAGCATAGAGTGTGAAAACTGAGTTTCCTTGAGAGCTGCTTGGAAGCTTGATGGTGTGTGAAGTTAGTGAGCCAAATGGAGTTGTTCTCCCACAAGAACCACTCGGCTGATCCTTCTTCAATATGCCCTTCACCAACATGCAGTGTTTCCTTGATTGAATTAGCTCTCACACCAATATTTGCGTCTAGAGCCTTTGCATTGAGGGCTATCTGAAAACGGCTGTGGCGCTGAAGTTGCCTGAGAATGTGGAGTTGGTGGCATGTGAAACCCGCATGTGGAGCATTCGTTTGTGTGGGATGATCTACCAGGTTCTTTCCTAGATAATGCACTCAAAGGGCACTAAGCATAGAGTGTGAAAACTGAGTTTCCTTGAGAGCTGCTTGGAAGCCTGATGGTGTGTGAAGTTAGTGAGCCAAATGGAGTTGTTCTCCCACAAGAACCACTCGGCTGATCCTTCTTCAATATGCCCTTCACCAACATGCAGTGTTTCCTTGATTGAATTAGCTCTCACACCAATATTTGCGTCTAGAGCCTTTGCATTGAGGGCTATCTGAAAACGGCTGTGGCGCTGAAGTTGCCTGAGAATGTGGAGTTGGTGGCATGTGAAACCCGCATGTGGAGCATTCGTTTGTGTAGGATGCTCACCAAGCTTCATTTCAGTATTAGGCACTCAAAGGGCACTAAGCATAGAGTGTGAAAACTGAGTTTCCTTGAGAGCTGCTTGGAAGCCTGATGGTGTGTGAAGTTAGTGAGCCAAATGGAGTTGTTCTCCCACAAGAACCACTCGGCTGATCCTTCTTCAATATGCCCTTCACCAACATGCAGTGTTTCCTTGACTGAATTAGCTCTCACACCAATATTTGAGTCTAGAGCCTTTGCATTGAGGGCTATCTGAAAACGGCTGTGGCGCTGAAGGTGCCTGAGAATGTGGAGTTGGTGGCATGTGAAACCCGCATGTGGAGCAATCTTTTGTGTGGGATGCTCTACCAGGTTCATTCCTAGATAATGCACTCAAAGGGCACTAAGCATAGAGTGTGAAAACTGAGTTTCCTTGAGAGCTGCTTGGAAGCCTGATGGTGTGTGAAGTTAGTGAGCCAAATGGAGTTGTTCTCCCACAAGAACCACTCGGCTGATCCTTCTTCAATATGCCCTTCACCAACATGCAGTGTTTCCTTGATTGAATTAGCTCTCACACCAATATTTGCGTCTAGAGCCTTTGCATTGAGGGCTATCTGAAAAGGGCTGTGGCGCTGAAGTTGCCTGAGAATGTGGAGTTGGTGGCATGTGAAACCCGCATGTGGAGCATTCGTTTGTGTGGGATGCTCACCAAGCTTCATTTCAGTCCTAGGCACTCAAAGGGCACTAAGCATAGAGTGTGAAAACTGAGTTTCCTTGAGAGCTGCTTGGAAGCCTGATGGTGTGTGAAGTTAGTGAGCCAAATGGAGTTGTTCTCCCACAAGAACCACTCGGCTGATCCTTCTTCAATATGCCCTTCACCAACATGCAGTGTTTCCTTGATTGAATTAGCCCTCACACCAATATTTGCGTCTAGAGCCTTTGCATTGAGGGCTATCTGAAAACGGCTGTGGCGCGGAAGTTGCCTGTGAATGTGGAGTTGGTGGCATGTGAAACCCGCATGTGGAGCATTCGTTTCTGTAGGATGCTCACCAAGCTTCATTTCAGTATTAGGCAAAAAGGGCACTAAGCATAGAGTGTGAAAACTGAGTTTCCTTGAGAGCTGCTTGGAAGCCTGATGGTGTGTGAAGTTAGTGAGCCAAATGGAGTTGTTCTCCCACAAGAACCACTCGGCTGATCCTTCTTCAATATGCCCTTCAACAACATGCAGTGTTTCCTTGACTGAATTAGCTCTCACACCAATATTTGCGTCTAGAGCCTTTGCATTGAGGGCTATCTGAAAACGGCTGTGGCGCTGAAGTTGCCTGAGAATGTGGAGTTGGTGGCATATGAAACCCGCATGTGGAGCATTCGTTTGTGTGGGATGCTCTCCAAGCTTCCTTTCAGTCCTAGGCACTCAAAGGGCACTAAGCATAGAGTGTGAAAACTGAGTTTCCTTGAGAGCTGCTTGGAAGCCTGATGGTGTGTGAAGTTAGTGAGCCAAATGGAGTTGTTCTCCCACAAGAACCACTCGGCTGATCCTTCTTCAATATGCCCTTCACCAACATGCAGTGTTTCCTTGATTGAATTAGCTCTCACACCAATATTTGCGTCTAGAGCCTTTGCATTGAGGGCTATCTGAAAAGGGCTGTGGCGCTGAAGTTGCCTGAGAATGTGGAGTTGGTGGCATGTGAAACCCGCATGTGGAGCATTCGTTTGTGTGGGATGCTCACCAAGCTTCATTTCAGTCCTAGGCACTCAAAGGGCACTAAGCATAGAGTGTGAAAACTGAGTTTCCTTGAGAGCTGCTTGGAAGCCTGATGGTGTGTGAAGTTAGTGAGCCAAATGGAGTTGTTCTCCCACAAGAACCACTCGGCTGATCCTTCTTCAATATGCCCTTCACCAACATGCAGTGTTTCCTTGATTGAATTAGCCCTCACACCAATATTTGCGTCTAGAGCCTTTGCATTGAGGGCTATCTGCAAACGGCTGTGGCGCGGAAGTTGCCTGTGAATGTGGAGTTGGTGGCATGTGAAACCCGCATGTGGAGCATTCGTTTCTGTAGGATGCTCACCAAGCTTCATTTCAGTATTAGGCAAAAAGGGCACTAAGCATAGAGTGTGAAAACTGAGTTTCCTTGAGAGCTGCTTGGAAGCCTGATGGTGTGTGAAGTTAGTGAGCCAAATGGAGTTGTTCTCCCACAAGAACCACTCGGCTGATCCTTCTTCAATATGCCCTTCAACAACATGCAGTGTTTCCTTGACTGAATTAGCTCTCACACCAATATTTGCGTCTAGAGCCTTTGCATTGAGGGCTATCTGAAAACGGCTGTGGCGCTGAAGTTGCCTGAGAATGTGGAGTTGGTGGCATATGAAACCCGCATGTGGAGCATTCGTTTGTGTGGGATACTCACCCAGGTTCATTCCTAGATAATGCACTCAAAGGGCACTAAGCATAGAGTGTGAAAACTGAGTTTCCTTGAGAGCTGCTTGGAAGCCTGATGGTGTGTGAAGTTAGTGAGCCAAATGGAGTTGTTCTCCCACAAGAACCACTCGGCTGATCCTTCTTCAATATGCCCTTCACCAACATGCAGTGTTTCCTTGATTGAATTAGCTCTCACACCAATATTTGCGTCTAGAGCCTTTGCATTGAGGGCTATCTGAAAACGGCTGTGGCGCTGAAGTTGCCTGAGAATGTGGAGTTGGTGGCATGTGAAACCCGCATGTGGAGCAATCGTTTGTGTGGGATGCTCTACCAGGTTCATTCCTAGATAATGCACTCAAAGGGGACTAAGCATAGAGTGTGAAAACTGAGTTTGCTTGAGAGCTGCTTAGAAGCCTGATGGTGTGTGAAGTTAGTGAGCCAAATGGAGTTGTTCTCCCACAAGAACCACTCGGCTGATCCTTCTTCAATATACCCTTCACCAACATGCAGTGTTTCCTTCATTGAATTAGCTCTCACACCAATATTTGCGTCTAGAGCCTTTGCATTGAGGGCTATCTGAAAACGGCTGCTGCGCTGAAGTTGCCTGAGAATGTGGAGTTGGTGGCATTTGAAACCCGAATGTGGAGCATTCGTTTGTATGGGATGCTCACCAAGCTTCATTTCAGTCCTAGGCACTCAAAGGGCACTAAGCATCGAGTGTGAAAACTGAGTTTCCTTGAGAGCTGCTTGGAAGCCTGATGGTGTGTGAAGTTAGTGAGCCAAATGGAGTTGTTCTCCCACAAGATCCACTCGGCTGATCCTTCTTCAATATGCCCTTCACCAACATGCAGTGTTTCCTTGATTGAATTAGCTCTCACACCAATATTTGCGTCTAGAGCCTTTGCATTGAGGGCTATCTGAAAACGGCTGTGGCGCTGAAGTTGCCTGAGAATGTGGAGTTGGTGGCATGTTAAACTCGCATGTGGAGCATTCGTTTGTGTGGGATGCTCACCAAGCTTCATTTCAGTCCTAGGCACTCAAAGGGCACTAAGCATAGAGTGTGAAAACTGAGTTTCCTTGAGAGCTGCTTGGAAGCCTGATGGTGTGTGAAGTTAGTGAGCCAAATGGAGTTGTTCTCCCACAAGAACCACTCGGCTGATCCTTCTTCAATATGCCCTTCACCAACATGCAGTGTTTCCTTGATTGAATTAGAAATCGCACAAATATTTGCGTCTAGAGCCTTTGCATTGAGGGCTATCTGAAAACGGCTGTGGCACTGAAGTTGCCTGTGAATGTGGAGTTGGTGGCATGTGAAACCCGCATGTGGAGCATTCGTTTGTGTAGGATGCTCACCAAGCTTCATTTCCGTATTAGGCACTCAAAGGGCACTAAGCATAGAGTGTGAAAACTGAGTTTCCTGGAGAGCTGCTTGGAAGCCTGATGGTGTGTGAAGTTAGTGAGCCAAATGGAGTTGTTCTTCCACAAGAACCACTCGGCTGATCCTTCTTCAATATGCCCTTCACCAACATGCAGTGTTTCCTTGACTGAATTAGCTCTCACACCAATATTTGCGTCTAGAGCCTTTGCATTGAGGGCTATCTGAAAACGGCTGTGGCGCTGAAGTTGCCTGAGAATGTGGAGTTGGTGGCATGTGAAACCCGCATGTGGAGCATTCGTTTGTGTGGCATACTCACCCAGGTTCATTCCTGGATAATGCACTCAAAGGGCACTAAGCATAGAGTGTGAAAACTGAGTTTCCTGGAGAGCTGCTTGGAAGCCTGATGGTGTGTGAAGTTAGTGAGCCAAATGGAGTTGTTCTCCCACAAGAACCACTCGGCTGATCCTTCTTCAATATGCCCTTCACCAACATGCAGTGTTTCCTTGATTGAATTAGCTCTCACACCAATATTTGCATCTAGAGCCTTTGCATTGAGGGCTATCTGAAAACGGCTGTGGCGCTGAAGTTGCCTGAGAATGTGGAGTTGGTGGCATGTGAAACCCGCATGTGGAGCATTCGTTTGTGTGGGATACTCACCCAGGTTCATTCCTAGATAAGGCACTCAAAGGGCACTAAGCATAGAGTGTGAAAACTGAGTTTCCTTGAGAGCTGCTTGGAAGCCTGATGGTGTGTGAAGTTAGTGAGCCAAATGGAGTTGTTCTCCCACAAGAACCACTCGGCTGATCCTTCTTCAATATGCCCTTCACCAACATGCAGTGTTTCCTTGATTGAATTACCTCTCACACCAATATTTGCGTCTAGAGCCTTTGCATTGAGGGCTATCTGAAAACGGCTGTGGCGCTGAAGTTGCCTGAGAATGTGGAGTTGGTGGCATGTGAAACCCGCATGTGGAGCATTCGTTTGTGTGGGATGCTCTCCAAGTGTCCTTTCAGTCCTAGGCACTCAAAGGGCACTAAGCATAGAGTGTGAAAACTGAGTTTCCTTGAGAGCTGCTTGGAAGCCTGATGGTGTGTGAAGTTAGTGAGCCAAATGGAGTTGTTCTCCCACAAGAACCACTCGGCTGATCCTTCTTCAATATGCCCTTCACCAACATGCAGTGTTTCCTTGATTGAATTAGCTCTCACACCAATATTTGCGTCTAGAGCCTTTGCATTGAGGGCTATCTGAAAACGGCTGTGGCGCTGAAGTTGCCTGAGAATGTGGAGTTGGTGGCATGTGAAACTCGCATGTGGAGCATTCGTTTGTGTGGGATGCTCACCAACTTCATTTCAGTCCTAGGCACTCAAAGGGCACTAAGCATAGAGTGTGAAAACTGAGTTTCCTTGAGAGCTGCTTGGAAGCCTGATGGTGTGTGAAGTTAGTGAGCCAAATGGAGTTGTTCTCCCACAAGAACCACTCGGCTGATCCTTCTTCAATATGCCCTTCACCAACATGCAGTGTTTCCTTGATTGAATTACCTCTCACACAAATATTTGCGTCTAGAGCCTTTGCATTGAGGGCTATCTGAAAACGGCTGTGGCGCTGAAGTTGCCTGAGAATGTGGAGTTGGTGTCATGTGAAACCCGCATGTGGAGCATTCGTTTGTGTGGGATGCTCTCCAAGCTTCCTTTCAGTCCTAGGCACTCAAAGGGCACTAAGCATAGAGTGTGAAAACTGAGTTTCCTTGAGAGCTGCTTGGAAGCTTGATGGTGTGTGAAGTTAGTGAGCCAAATGGAGTTGTTCTCCCACAAGAACCACTCGGCTGATCCTTCTTCAATATGCCCTTCACCAACATGCAGTGTTTCCTTGATTGAATTAGCTCTCACACCAATATTTGCGTCTAGAGCCTTTGCATTGAGGGCTATCTGAAAACGGCTGTGGCGCTGAAGTTGCCTGAGAATGTGGAGTTGGTGGCATGTGAAACCCGCATGTGGAGCATTCGTTTGTGTGGGATGATCTACCAGGTTCTTTCCTAGATAATGCACTCAAAGGGCACTAAGCATAGAGTGTGAAAACTGAGTTTCCTTGAGAGCTGCTTGGAAGCCTGATGGTGTGTGAAGTTAGTGAGCCAAATGGAGTTGTTCTCCCACAAGAACCACTCGGCTGATCCTTCTTCAATATGCCCTTCACCAACATGCAGTGTTTCCTTGATTGAATTAGCTCTCACACCAATATTTGCGTCTAGAGCCTTTGCATTGAGGGCTATCTGAAAACGGCTGTGGCGCTGAAGTTGCCTGAGAATGTGGAGTTGGTGGCATGTGAAACCCGCATGTGGAGCATTCGTTTGTGTAGGATGCTCACCAAGCTTCATTTCAGTATTAGGCACTCAAAGGGCACTAAGCATAGAGTGTGAAAACTGAGTTTCCTTGAGAGCTGCTTGGAAGCCTGATGGTGTGTGAAGTTAGTGAGCCAAATGGAGTTGTTCTCCCACAAGAACCACTCGGCTGATCCTTCTTCAATATGCCCTTCACCAACATGCAGTGTTTCCTTGACTGAATTAGCTCTCACACCAATATTTGAGTCTAGAGCCTTTGCATTGAGGGCTATCTGAAAACGGCTGTGGCGCTGAAGGTGCCTGAGAATGTGGAGTTGGTGGCATGTGAAACCCGCATGTGGAGCAATCTTTTGTGTGGGATGCTCTACCAGGTTCATTCCTAGATAATGCACTCAAAGGGCACTAAGCATAGAGTGTGAAAACTGAGTTTCCTTGAGAGCTGCTTGGAAGCCTGATGGTGTGTGAAGTTAGTGAGCCAAATGGAGTTGTTCTCCCACAAGAACCACTCGGCTGATCCTTCTTCAATATGCCCTTCACCAACATGCAGTGTTTCCTTGATTGAATTAGCTCTCACACCAATATTTGCGTCTAGAGCCTTTGCATTGAGGGCTATCTGAAAAGGGCTGTGGCGCTGAAGTTGCCTGAGAATGTGGAGTTGGTGGCATGTGAAACCCGCATGTGGAGCATTCGTTTGTGTGGGATGCTCACCAAGCTTCATTTCAGTCCTAGGCACTCAAAGGGCACTAAGCATAGAGTGTGAAAACTGAGTTTCCTTGAGAGCTGCTTGGAAGCCTGATGGTGTGTGAAGTTAGTGAGCCAAATGGAGTTGTTCTCCCACAAGAACCACTCGGCTGATCCTTCTTCAATATGCCCTTCACCAACATGCAGTGTTTCCTTGATTGAATTAGCCCTCACACCAATATTTGCGTCTAGAGCCTTTGCATTGAGGGCTATCTGAAAACGGCTGTGGCGCGGAAGTTGCCTGTGAATGTGGAGTTGGTGGCATGTGAAACCCGCATGTGGAGCATTCGTTTCTGTAGGATGCTCACCAAGCTTCATTTCAGTATTAGGCAAAAAGGGCACTAAGCATAGAGTGTGAAAACTGAGTTTCCTTGAGAGCTGCTTGGAAGCCTGATGGTGTGTGAAGTTAGTGAGCCAAATGGAGTTGTTCTCCCACAAGAACCACTCGGCTGATCCTTCTTCAATATGCCCTTCAACAACATGCAGTGTTTCCTTGACTGAATTAGCTCTCACACCAATATTTGCGTCTAGAGCCTTTGCATTGAGGGCTATCTGAAAACGGCTGTGGCGCTGAAGTTGCCTGAGAATGTGGAGTTGGTGGCATATGAAACCCGCATGTGGAGCATTCGTTTGTGTGGGATGCTCTCCAAGCTTCCTTTCAGTCCTAGGCACTCAAAGGGCACTAAGCATAGAGTGTGAAAACTGAGTTTCCTTGAGAGCTGCTTGGAAGCCTGATGGTGTGTGAAGTTAGTGAGCCAAATGGAGTTGTTCTCCCACAAGAACCACTCGGCTGATCCTTCTTCAATATGCCCTTCACCAACATGCAGTGTTTCCTTGATTGAATTAGCTCTCACACCAATATTTGCGTCTAGAGCCTTTGCATTGAGGGCTATCTGAAAAGGGCTGTGGCGCTGAAGTTGCCTGAGAATGTGGAGTTGGTGGCATGTGAAACCCGCATGTGGAGCATTCGTTTGTGTGGGATGCTCACCAAGCTTCATTTCAGTCCTAGGCACTCAAAGGGCACTAAGCATAGAGTGTGAAAACTGAGTTTCCTTGAGAGCTGCTTGGAAGCCTGATGGTGTGTGAAGTTAGTGAGCCAAATGGAGTTGTTCTCCCACAAGAACCACTCGGCTGATCCTTCTTCAATATGCCCTTCACCAACATGCAGTGTTTCCTTGATTGAATTAGCCCTCACACCAATATTTGCGTCTAGAGCCTTTGCATTGAGGGCTATCTGCAAACGGCTGTGGCGCGGAAGTTGCCTGTGAATGTGGAGTTGGTGGCATGTGAAACCCGCATGTGGAGCATTCGTTTCTGTAGGATGCTCACCAAGCTTCATTTCAGTATTAGGCAAAAAGGGCACTAAGCATAGAGTGTGAAAACTGAGTTTCCTTGAGAGCTGCTTGGAAGCCTGATGGTGTGTGAAGTTAGTGAGCCAAATGGAGTTGTTCTCCCACAAGAACCACTCGGCTGATCCTTCTTCAATATGCCCTTCAACAACATGCAGTGTTTCCTTGACTGAATTAGCTCTCACACCAATATTTGCGTCTAGAGCCTTTGCATTGAGGGCTATCTGAAAACGGCTGTGGCGCTGAAGTTGCCTGAGAATGTGGAGTTGGTGGCATATGAAACCCGCATGTGGAGCATTCGTTTGTGTGGGATACTCACCCAGGTTCATTCCTAGATAATGCACTCAAAGGGCACTAAGCATAGAGTGTGAAAACTGAGTTTCCTTGAGAGCTGCTTGGAAGCCTGATGGTGTGTGAAGTTAGTGAGCCAAATGGAGTTGTTCTCCCACAAGAACCACTCGGCTGATCCTTCTTCAATATGCCCTTCACCAACATGCAGTGTTTCCTTGATTGAATTAGCTCTCACACCAATATTTGAGTCTAGAGCCTTTGCATTGAGGGCTATCTGAAAACGGCTGTGGCGCTGAAGTTGCCTGAGAATGTGGAGTTGGTGGCATGTGAAACCCGCATGTGGAGCATTCGTTTGTGTGGGATGCTCTCCAAGCTTCCTTTCAGTCCTAGGCACTCAAAGGGCACTAAGCATAGAGTGTGAAAACTGAGTTTCCTTGAGAGCTGCTTGGAAGCCTGATGGTGTGTGAAGTTAGTGAGCCAAATGGAGTTGTTCTCCCACAAGAACCACTCGGCTGATCCTTCTGCAATATGCCCTTCACCAACATGCAGTGTTTCCTTGATTGAAATAGCTCTCACACCAATATTTGCGTCTAGGTCCTTTGCATTGAGGGCTATCTGAAAACGGTTGTGGCGCTGAAGTTGCCTGAGAATGTGGAGTTGGTGGCATGTGAAACCCGCATGTGGAGCATTCGTTTGTGTGGGATGCTCTACCAGGTTCATTCCTAGATAATGCACTCAAAGGGCACTAAGCATAGAGTGTGAAAACTGAGTTTCCTTGAGAGCTGCTTGGAAGCCTGATGGTGTGTGAAGTTAGTGAGCCAAATGGAGTTGTTCTCCCACAAGAACCACTCGGCTGATCCTTCTTCAATATGCCCTTCACCAACATGCAGTGTTTCCTTGATTGAATTAGCTCTCGCACCAATATTTGCGTCTAGAGCCTTTGCATTGAGTGCTATCTGAAAACGGCTGTGGCGCTGAAGTTGCCTGCGAATGTGGAGTTGGTGGCATGTGAAACCCGCATGTGGAGCATTCGTTTGTGTGGGATGCTCACCAAGCTTCATTTCAGTCCTAGGCACTCAAAGGGCACTAAGCATAGAGTGTGAAAACTGAGTTTCCTTGAGAGCTGCTTGGAAGCCTGATGGTGTGTGAAGTTAGTGAGCCAAATGGAGTTGTTCTCCCACAAGAACCACTCGGCTGATCCTTCTTCAATATGCCCTTCACCAACATGCAGTGTTTCCTTGATTGAATTAGCTCTCGCACCAATATTTGCGTCTAGAGCCTTTGCATTGAGGGCTATCTGAAAACAGCTGTGGCGCTGAAGTTGCCTGAGAATGTGGAGTTGGTGGCATGTGAAACCCGCATGTGGAGCATTCGTTTGTGTAGAATGCTCACCAAGCTTCATTTCAGTCCTAGGCACTCAAAGGGCACTAAGCATAGAGTGTGAAAACTGAGTTTCCTTGAGAGCTGCTTGGAAGCCTGATGGTGTGTGAAGTTAGTGAGCCAAATGGAGTTGTGCTCCCACAAGAACCACTCGGCTGATCCTTCTTCAATATGCCCTTCACCAACATGCAGTGTTTCCTTGACTGAATTAGCTCTCACACCAATATTTGCGTGTAGAGCCTTTGCATTGAGGGCTATCTGAAAACGGCTGTGGCGCTGAAGTTGCCTGAGAATGTGGAGTTGGTGGCATGTGAAACCCGCATGTGGAGCAATCTTTTGTGTGGGATGCTCTACCAGGTTCATTCCTAGATAATGCACTCAAAGGGCACTAAGCATAGAGTGTGAAAACTGAGTTTCCTTGAGAGCTGCTTGGAAGCCTGATGGTGTGTGAAGTTAGTGAGCCAAATGGAGTTGTTCTCCCACAAGAACCACTCGGCTGATCCTTCTTCAATATGCCCTTCACCAACATGCAGTGTTTCCTTGATTGAATTAGCTCTCACACCAATATTTGCGTCTAGAGCCTTTGCATTGAGGGCTATCTGAAAAGGGCTGTGGCGCTGAAGTTGCCTGAGAATGTGGAGTTGGTGGCATGTGAAACCCGCATGTGGAGCATTCGTTTGTGTGGGATGCTCACCAAGCTTCATTTCAGTCCTAGGCACTCAAAGGGCACTAAGCATAGAGTGTGAAAACTGAGTTTCCTTGAGAGCTGCTTGGAAGCCTGATGGTGTGTGAAGTTAGTGAGCCAAATGGAGTTGTTCTCCCACAAGAACCACTCGGCTGATCCTTCTTCAATATGCCCTTCACCAACATGCAGTGTTTCCTTGATTGAATTAGCTCTCACACCAATATTTGCGTCTAGAGCCTTTGCATTGAGGGCTATCTGAAAACGGCTGTGGTGCTGAAGTTGCCTGAGAATGTGGAGTTGGTGGCATGTGAAACCCGCATGTGGAGCATTCGTTTGTGTGGGATGCTCTCCAAGCTTCCTTTCAGTCCTAGGCACTCAAAGGGCACTAAGCATAGAGTGTGAAAACTGAGTTTCCTTGAGAGCTGCTTGGAAGCCTGATGGTGTGTGAAGTTAGTGAGCCAAATGGAGTTGTTCTCCCACAAGAACCACTCGGCTGATCCTTCTGCAATATGCCCTTCACCAACATGCAGTGTTTCCTTGATTGAATTAGCTCTCACACCAATATTTGCGTCTAGAGCCTTTGCATTGAGGGCTATCTGAAAAGGGCTGTGGCGCTGAAGTTGCCTGAGAATGTGGAGTTGGTGGCATGTGAAACCCGCATGTGGAGCATTCGTTTGTGTGTGATGCTCTACCACGTTCTTTCCTAGATAATGCACTCAAAGGGCACTAAGCATAGAGTGTGAAAACTGAGTTTCCTTGAGAGCTGCTTGGAAGCCTGATGGTGTGTGAAGTTAGTGAGCCAAATGGAGTTGTTCTCCCACAAGAACCACTCGGCTGATCCTTCTTCAATATGCCCTTCACCAACATGCAGTGTTTCCTTGATTGAATTAGCTCTCACACCAATATTTGCGTCTAGAGCCTTTGCATTGAGGGCTATCTGAAAACGGCTGTGGCGCTGAAGTTGCCTGCGAATGTGGAGTTGGTGGCATGTGAAACCCGCATGTGGAGCATTCGTTTGTGTAGAATGCTCACCAAGCTTCATTTCAGTCCTAGGCACTCAAAGGGCACTAAGCATAGAGTGTGAAAACTGAGTTTCCTTGAGAGCTGCTTGGAAGCCTGATGGTGTGTGAAGTTAGTGAGCCAAATGGAGTTGTTCTCCCACAAGAACCACTCGGCTGATCCTTCTTCAATATGCCCTTCACCAACATGCAGTGTTTCCTTGATTGAATTAGCTCTCACACCAATATTTGCGTCTAGAGCCTTTGCATTGAGGGCTATCTGAAAACGGCTGTGGCGCTGAAGTTGCCTGAGAATGTGGAGTTGGTGGCATGTGAAACCCGCATGTGGAGCATTCGTTTGTGTGGGATGCTCACCAAGCTTCATTTCAGTCCTAGGCACTCAAAGGGCACTAAGCATAGAGTGTGAAAACTGAGTTTCCTTGAGAGCTGCTTGGAAGCCTGATGGTGTGTGAAGTTAGTGAGCCAAATGGAGTTGTTCTCCCACAAGAACCACTCGGCTGATCCTTCTTCAATATGCCCTTCACCAACATGCAGTGTTTCCTTGATTGAATTAACTCTCACACCAATATTTGCGTCTAGAGCCTTTGCATTGAGGGCTATCTGAAAACGGCTGTGGCGCTGAAGTTGCCTGAGAATGTGGAGTTGGTGGCATGTGAAACCCGCATGTGGAGCATTCGTTTGTGTGGGATGCTCACCAAGCTTCATTTCAGTATTAGGCACTCAAAGGGCACTAAGCATAGAGTGTGAAAACTGAGTTTCCTTGAGAGCTGCTTGGAAGCCTGATGGTGTGTGAAGTTAGTGAGCCAAATGGAGTTGTTCTCCCACAAGAACCACTCGGCTGATCCTTCTTCAATATGCCCTTCACCAACATGCAGTGTTTCCTTGATTGACTTAGCTCTCACACCAATATTTGCCTCTAGAGCCTTTGCATTGAGGGCTATCTGAAAACGGCTGTGGCGCTGAAGTTGCCAGTGAATGTGGAGTTGGTGGCATGTGAAACCCGCATGTGGAGCATTCGTTTGTGTGGGATGCTCTACCAGGATCTTTCCTAGATAATGCACTCAAAGGGCACTAAGCATAAAGTGTGAAAACTGAGTTTCCTTGAGAGCTGCTTGGAAGCCTGATGGTGTGTGAAGTTAGTGAGCCAAATGGAGTTGTTCTCCCACAAGAACCACTCGGCTGATCCTTCTTCAATATGCCCTTCAACAACATGCAGTGTTTCCTTGACTGAATTAGCTCTCACACCAATATTTGCGTCTAGAGCCTTTGCATTGAGGGCTATCTGAAAACGGCTGTGGCGCGGAAGTTGCCTGTGAATGTGGAGTTGGTGGCATGTGAAACCCGCATGTGGAGCATTCGTTTGTGTGGGATACTCACCCAGGTTCATTCCTAGATAATGCACTCAAAGGGCACTAAGCATAGAGTGTGAAAACTGAGTTTCCTTGAGAGCTGCTTGGAAGCCTGATGGTGTGTGAAGTTAGTGAGCCAAATGGAGTTGTTCTCCCACAAGAACCACTCGGCTGATCCTTCTTCAATATGCCCTTCACCAACATGCAGTGTTTCCTTGATTGAATTAGCTCTCACACCAATATTTGCGTCTAGAGCCTTTGCATTGAGGGCTATCTGAAAATGGCTGTGGCGCTGAAGTTGCCTGCGAATGTGGAGTTGGTGGCATGTGAAACCCGCATGTGGAGCATTCGTTTGTGTAGAATGCTCACCAAGCTTCATTTCAGTCCTAGGCACTCAAAGGGCACTAAGCATAGAGTGTGAAAACTGAGTTTCCTTGAGAGCTGCTTGGAAGCCTGATGGTGTGTGAAGTTAGTGAGCCAAATGGAGTTGTTCTCCCACAAGAACCACTCGGCTGATCCTTCTGCAATATGCCCTTCACCAACATGCAGTGTTTCCTTGATTGAATTAGCTCTCACACCAATATTTGCGTCTAGAGCCTTTGCATTGAGGGCTATCTGAAAACGGCTGTGGCGCTGAAGTTGCCTGAGAATGTGGAGTTGGTGGCATGTGAAACCCGCATGTGGAGCATTCGTTTGTGTGGGATGCTCACCAAGCTTCATTTCAGTATTAGGCACTCAAAGGGCACTAAGCATAGAGTGTGAAAACTGAGTTTCCTTGAGAGCTGCTTGGAAGCCTGATGGTGTGTGAAGTTAGTGAGCCAAATGGAGTTGTTCTCCCACAAGAACCACTCGGCTGATCCTTCTTCAATATGCCCTTCACCAACATGCAGTGTTTCCTTGATTGAATTAGCTCTCACACCAATATTTGCCTCTAGAGCCTTTGCATTGAGGGCTATCTGAAAACGGCTGTGGCGCTGAAGTTGCCAGTGAATGTGGAGTTGGTGGCATGTGAAACACGCATGTGGAGCATTCGTTTGTGTGGGATGCTCTACCAGGATCTTTCCTAGATAATGCACTCAAAGGGCACTAAGCATAAAGTGTGAAAACTGAGTTTCCTTGAGAGCTGCTTGGAAGCCTGATGGTGTGTGAAGTTAGTGAGCCAAATGGAGTTGTTCTCCCACAAGAACCACTCGGCTGATCCTTCTTCAATATGCCCTTCACCAACATGCAGTGTTTCCTTGATTGAATTAGCTCTCACACCAATATTTGCGTCTAGAGCCTTTGCATTGAGGGCTATCTGAAAACGGCTGTGGCGCTGAAGTTGCCTGAGAATGTGGAGTTGGTGGCATGTGAAACTCGCATGTGGAGCATTCGTTTGTGTGGGATGCTCACCAAGCTTCCTTTCAGTCCTAGGCACTCAAAGGGCACTAAGCATAGAGTGTGAAAACTGAGTTTCCTTGAGAGCTGCTTGGAAGCCTGATGGTGTGTGAAGTTAGTGAGCCAAATGGAGTTGTTCTCCCACAAGAACCACTCGGCTGATCCTTCTTCAATATGCCCTTCACCAACATGCAGTGTTTCCTTGATTGAATTAGCTCTCACACCAATATTTGCGTCTAGAGCCTTTGCATTGAGGGCTATCTGAAAACGGCTGTGGCGCGGAAGTTGCCTGTGAATGTGGAGTTGGTGGCATGTGAAACCCGCATGTGGAGCATTCGTTTCTGTAGGATGCTCACCAAGCTTCATTTCAGTATTAGGCAAAAAGGGCACTAAGCATAGAGTGTGAAAACTGAGTTTGCTTGAGAGCTGCTTGGAAGCCTGATGGTGTGTGAAGTTAGTGAGCCAAATGGAGTTGTTCTCCCACAAGAACCACTCGGCTGATCCTTCTTCAATATGCCCTTCACCAACATGCAGTGTTTCCTTGACTGAATTAGCTCTCACACCAATATTTGCGTCTAGAGCCTTTGCATTGAGGGCTATCTGAAAACGGCTGTGGCGCTGAAGTTGCCTGAGAATGTGGAGTTGGTGGCATGTGAAACCCGCATGTGGAGCATTCGTTTGTGTGGGATACTCACCCAGGTTCATTCCTAGATAATGCACTCAAAGGGCACTAAGCATAGAGTGTGAAAACTGAGTTTCCTTGAGAGCTGCTTGGAAGCCTGATGGTGTGTGAAGTTAGTGAGCCAAATGGAGTTGTTCTCCCACAAGAACCACTCGGCTGATCCTTCTTCAATATGCCCTTCACCAACATGCAGTGTTTCCTTGATTGAATTAGCTCTCACACCAATATTTGCGTCTAGAGCCTTTGCATTGAGGGCTATCTGAAAACGGCTGCTGCGCTGAAGTTGCCTGAGAATGTGGAGTTGGTGGCATGAGAAACCCGCATGTGGAGCATTCGTTTGTGTGGGATACTCACCAAGCTTCATTTCAGTCCTAGGCACTCAAAGGGCACTAAGCATAGAGTGTGAAAACTGAGTTTCCTTGAGAGCTGCTTGGAAGCCTGATGGTGTGTGAAGTTAGTGAGCCAAATGGAGTTGTTCTCCCACAAGAACCACTCGGCTGATCCTTCTTCAATATGCCCTTCACCAACATGCAGTGTTTCCTTGATTGAATTAGCTCTCACACCAATATTTGCGTCTAGAGCCTTTGCATTGAGGGCTATCTGAAAACGGCTGTGGTGCTGAAGTTGCCTGAGAATGTGGAGTTGGCGGCATGTGAAACCCGCATGTGGAGCATTCGTTTGTGTGGGATGCTCTCCAAGCTTCCTTTCAGTCCTAGGCACTCAAAGGGCACTAAGCATAGAGTGTGAAAACTGAGTTTCCTTGAGAGCTGCTTGGAAGCCTGATGGTGTGTGAAGTTAGTGAGCCAAATGGAGTTGTTCTCCCACAAGAACCACTCGGCTGATCCTTCTTCAATATGCCCTTCACCAACATGCAGTGTTTCCTTGATTGAATTAGCTCTCACACCAATATTTGCGTCTAGAGCCTTTGCATTGAGGGCTATCTGAAAACGGCTGTGGCGCGGACGTTGCCTGTGAATGTGGAGTTGGTGGCATGTGAAACCCGCATGTGGAGCATTCGTTTGTGTAGGATGCTCACCAAGCTTCATTTCAGTATTAGGCACTCAAAGGGCACTAAGCATAGAGTGTGAAAACTGAGTTTCCTTGAGAGCTGCTTGGAAGCCTGATGGTGTGTGAAGTTAGTGAGCCAAATGGAGTTGTTCTCCCACAAGAACCACTCGGCTGATCCTTCTTCAATATGCCCTTCACCAACATGCAGTGTTTCCTTGATTGAATTAGCTCTCACACCAATATTTGCCTCTAGAGCCTTTGCATTGAGGGCTATCTGAAAACGGTTGTGGCGCTGAAGTTGCTAGTGAATGTGGAGTTGGTGGCATGTGAAACCCGCATGTGGAGCATTCGTTTGTGTGGGATGCTCTACCAGGATCTTTCCTAGATAATGCACTCAAAGGGCACTAAGCATAAAGTGTGAAAACTGAGTTTCCTTGAGAGCTGCTTGGAAGCCTGATGGTTTGTGAAGTTAGTGAGCCAAATGGAGTTGTTCTCCCACAAGAACCACTCAGCTGATCCTTCTTCAATATGCCCTTCACCAACATGCAGTGTTTCCTTGATTGAATTAGCTCTCACACCAATATTTGCGTCTAGAGCCTTTGCATTGAGGGCTATCTGAAAACGGCTGTGGAGCTGAAGTTGCCTGAGAATGTGGAGTTGGTGGCATGTGAAACTCGCATGTGGAGCATTCGTTTGTGTGGGATGCTCACCAAGCTTCCTTTCAGTCCTAGGCACTCAAAGGGCACTAAGCATAGAGTGTGAAAACTGAGTTTCCTTGAGAGCTGCTTGGAAGCCTGATGGTGTGTGAAGTTAGTGAGCCAAATGGAGTTGTTCTCCCACAAGAACCACTCGGCAGATACTTCTTCAATATGCCCTTCACCAACATGCAGTGTTTCCTTGATTGAATTAGCTCTCACACCAATATTTGCGTCTAGAGCCTTTGCTGTGAGGGCTATCTGAAAACGGCTGTGGTGCTGAAGTTGCCTGAGAATGTGGAGTTGGTGGCATGTGAAACCCGCATATGGAGCATTCGTTTGTGTAGGATGCTCTACCAGGTTCATTCCTAGAAAATGCACTCAAAGGTCACTAAGCATAGAGTGTGAAAACTGAGTTTCCTTGAGAGCTGCTTGGAAGCCTGATGGTGTGTGAAGTTAGTGAGCCAAATGGAGTTGTTCTCCCACAAGAACCACTCGGCTGATCCTTCTTCAATATGCCCTTCACCAACATGCAGTGTTTCCTTGATTGAATTAGCTCTCACACCAATATTTGCGTCTAGAGCCTTTGCATTGAGGGCTATCTGAAAACGGCTGTGGCGCTGAAGTTGCCTGAGAATGTGGAGTTGGTGGCATGTGAAACCCGCATGTGGAGCATTCGTTTGTGTGGGATGCTCTACCATGTTCATTCCTAGATAATGCACTCAAAGGGCACTAAGCATAGAGTGTGAAAACTGAGTTTCCTTGAGAGCTGCTTGGAAGCCTGATGGTGTGTGAAGTTAGTGAGCCAAATGGAGTTGTTCTCCCACAAGAACCACTCGGCTGATCCTTCTTCAATATGCCCTTCACCAACATGCAGTGTTTCCTTGATTGAATTAGCTCTCACACCAATATTTGCGTCTAGAGCCTTTGCATTGAGGGCTATCTGAAAACGGCTGTGGCGCTGAAGTTGCCTGAGAATGTGGAGTTGGTGGCATGTGAAACCCGCATGTGGAGCATTCGTTTGTGTGGGATGCTCTACCATGTTCATTCCTAGATAATGCACTCAAAGGGCACTAAGCATAGAGTGTGAAAACTGAGTTTCCTTGAGAGCTGCTTGGAAGCCTGATGGTGTGTGAAGTTAGTGAGCCAAATGGAGTTGTTCTCCCACAAGAACCACTCGGCTGATCCTTCTTCAATATGCCCTTCACCAACATGCAGTGTTTCCTTGATTGAATTAGCTCTCACACCAATATTTGCGTCTAGAGCCTTTGCATTGAGGGCTATCTGAAAACGGCTGTGGCGCTGAAGTTGCCTGAGAATGTGGAGTTGGTGGCATGTGAAACCCGCATGTGGAGCAGTCGTTTGTGTGGGATGCTCTACCAATTTCATTCCTAGATAATGCACTCAAAGGGCACTAAGCATAGAGTGTGAAAACTGAGTTTCCTTGAGAGCTGCTTGGAAGCCTGATGGTGTGTGAAGTTAGTGAGCCAAATGGAGTTGTTCTCCCACAAGAACCACTCGGCTGATCCTTCCTCAATATTCCCTTCACCAACATGCAGTGTTTCCTTGATTGAATTAGCTCTCACACCAATATTTGCGTCTAGAGCCTTTGCATTGAGGGCTATCTGAAAACGGCTGTGGTGCTGAAGTTGCCTGAGAATGTGGAGTTGGTGGCATGTGAAACCCGCATGTGGAGCATTCGGTTGTGTGGGATGCTCCTCCAGGTTCATTCCTAGAAAATGCACTCAAAGGGCACTAAGCATAGAGTGTGAAAACTGAGTTTCCTTGAGAGCTGCTTGGAAGCCTGATGGTGTGTGAAGTTAGTGAGCCAAATGGAGTTGTTCTCCCACAAGAACCACTCGGCTGATCCTTCTTCAATATGCCCTTCACCAACATGCAGTGTTTCCTTGATTGAATTAGCTCTCACACCAATATTTGCGTCTAGAGCCTTTGCATTGACTGCTATCTGAAAACGGCTGTGGTGCTGAAGTTGCCTGAGAATGTGGAGTTGGTGGCATGTGAAACCCGCATATGGAGCAATCGTTTGTGTGGGATGCTCTACCAGGTTCATTCCTAGAAAATGCACTCAAAGGGCACTAAGCATAGAGTGTGAAAACTGAGTTTCCTTGAGAGCTGCTTGGAAGCCTGATGGTAGAGAGATGTTAGTGAGCCAAATGGAGTTGTTCTCCCACAAGAACCACTCAGCTGATCCTTCTTCAATATGCCCTTCACCAACATGCAGTGTTTCCTTGATTGAATTAGCTCTCACACCAATATTTGCGTCTAGGTCCTTTGCATTGAGGGCTATCTGAAAACGGTTGTGGCGCTGAAGTTGCCTGAGAATGTGGAGTTGGTGGCATGTGAAACCCGCATGTGGAGCATTCGTTTGTGTGGGATGCTCTACCAGGTTCATTCCTAGATAATGCACTCAAAGGGCACTAAGCATAGAGTGTGAAAACTGAGTTTCCTTGAGAGTTGCTTGGAAGCCTGATGGTGTGTGAAGTTAGTGAGCCAAATGGAGTTGTTCTCCCACAAGAACACTCGGCTGATCCTTCTTCAATATGCCCTTCACCAACATGCAGTGTTTCCTTGATTGAATTAGCTCTCACACCAATATTTGCGTCTAGAGCCTTTGCATTGAGGGCTATCTGAAAACGGCTGTGGCGCTGAAGTTGCCTGCGAATATGGAGTTGGTGGCATGTGAAACCCGCATGTGGAGCATTCGTTTGTTGTGGATGCTCACCAAGATTCATTTCAGTCCTAGGCACTCAAAGGGCACTAAGCATAGAGTGTGAAAACTGAGTTTCCTTGAGAGCTGCTTGGAAGCCTGATGGTGTGTGAAGTTAGTGAGCCAAATGGAGTTGTTCTCCCACAAGAACCACTCGGCTGATCCTTCTTCAATATGCCCTTCACCAACATGCAGTGTTTCCTTGATTGAATTAGCTCTCACACCAATATTTGCGTCTAGAGCCTTTGCATTGAGGGCTATCTGAAAACGGCTGTGGCGCGGAAGTTGCCTGAGAATGTGGAGTTGGTGGCATGTGAAACCCGCATGTGGAGCATTCGTTTGTGTAGGATGCTCAAAAAGCTTCATTTCAGTCCTAGGCACTCAAAGGGCACTAAGCATAGAGTGTGAAAACTGAGTTTCCTTGAGAGCTGCTTGGAAGCCTGATGGTGTGTGAAGTTAGTGAGCCAAATGGAGTTGTTCTCCCACAAGAACCACTCGGCTGATCCTTCTTCAATATGCCCTTCACCAACATGCAGTGTTTCCTTGATTGAATTAGCTCTCACACCAATATTTGCCTCTAGAGCCTTTGCATTGAGGGCTATCTGAAAACGGTTGTGGCGCTGAAGTTGCTAGTGAATGTGGAGTTGGTGGCATGTGAAACCCGCATGTGGAGCATTCGTTTGTGTGGGATGCTCTACCAGGATCTTTCCTAGATAATGTACTCAAAGGGCACTAAGCATAAAGTGTGAAAACTGAGTTTCCTTGAGAGCTGCTTGGAAGCCTGATGGTTTGTGAAGTTAGTGAGCCAAATGGAGTTGTTCTCCCACAAGAACCACTCAGCTGATCCTTCTTCAATATGCCCTTCACCAACATGCAGTGTTTCCTTGATTGAATTAGCTCTCACACCAATATTTGCGTCTAGAGCCTTTGCATTGAGGGCTATCTGAAAACGGCTGTGGAGCTGAAGTTGCCTGAGAATGTGGAGTTGGTGGCATGTGAAACTCGCATGTGGAGCATTCGTTTGTGTGGGATGCTCACCAAGCTTCCTTTCAGTCCTAGGCACTCAAAGGGCACTAAGCATAGAGTGTGAAAACTGAGTTTCCTTGAGAGCTGCTTGGAAGCCTGATGGTGTGTGAAGTTAGTGAGCCAAATGGAGTTGTTCTCCCACAAGAACCACTCGGCAGATACTTCTTCAATATGCCCTTCACCAACATGCAGTGTTTCCTTGATTGAATTAGCTCTCACACCAATATTTGCGTCTAGAGCCTTTGCTGTGAGGGCTATCTGAAAACGGCTGTGGTGCTGAAGTTGCCTGAGAATGTGGAGTTGGTGGCATGTGAAACCCGCATATGGAGCATTCGTTTGTGTAGGATGCTCTACCAGGTTCATTCCTAGAAAATGCACTCAAAGGTCACTAAGCATAGAGTGTGAAAACTGAGTTTCCTTGAGAGCTGCTTGGAAGCCTGATGGTGTGTGAAGTTAGTGAGCCAAATGGAGTTGTTCTCCCACAAGAACCACTCGGCTGATCCTTCTTCAATATGCCCTTCACCAACATGCAGTGTTTCCTTGATTGAATTAGCTCTCACACCAATATTTGCGTCTAGAGCCTTTGCATTGAGGGCTATCTGAAAACGGCTGTGGCGCTGAAGTTGCCTGAGAATGTGGAGTTGGTGGCATGTGAAACCCGCATGTGGAGCATTCGTTTGTGTGGGATGCTCTACCATGTTCATTCCTAGATAATGCACTCAAAGGGCACTAAGCATAGAGTGTGAAAACTGAGTTTCCTTGAGAGCTGCTTGGAAGCCTGATGGTGTGTGAAGTTAGTGAGCCAAATGGAGTTGTTCTCCCACAAGAACCACTCGGCTGATCCTTCTTCAATATGCCCTTCACCAACATGCAGTGTTTCCTTGATTGAATTAGCTCTCACACCAATATTTGCGTCTAGAGCCTTTGCATTGAGGGCTATCTGAAAACGGCTGTGGCGCTGAAGTTGCCTGAGAATGTGGAGTTGGTGGCATGTGAAACCCGCATGTGGAGCATTCGTTTGTGTGGGATGCTCTACCATGTTCATTCCTAGATAATGCACTCAAAGGGCACTAAGCATAGAGTGTGAAAACTGAGTTTCCTTGAGAGCTGCTTGGAAGCCTGATGGTGTGTGAAGTTAGTGAGCCAAATGGAGTTGTTCTCCCACAAGAACCACTCGGCTGATCCTTCTTCAATATGCCCTTCACCAACATGCAGTGTTTCCTTGATTGAATTAGCTCTCACACCAATATTTGCGTCTAGAGCCTTTGCATTGAGGGCTATCTGAAAACGGCTGTGGCGCTGAAGTTGCCTGCGAATGTGGAGTTGGTGGCATGTGAAACCCGCATATGGAGCAATCGTTTGTGTGGGATGCTCTACCAGGTTCATTCCTAGAAAATGCACTCAAAGGGCACTAAGCATAGAGTGTGAAAACTGAGTTTCCTTGAGAGCTGCTTGGAAGCCTGATGGTGTGTGAAGTTAGTGAGCCAAATGGAGTTGTTCTCCCACAAGAACCACTCAGCTGATCCTTCTTCAATATGCCCTTCACCAACATGCAGTGTTTCCTTGATTGAATTAGCTCTCACACCAATATTTGCGTCTAGGTCCTTTGCATTGAGGGCTATCTGAAAACGGTTGTGGCGCTGAAGTTGCCTGAGAATGTGGAGTTGGTGGCATGTGAAACCCGCATGTGGAGCATTCGTTTGTGTGGGATGCTCTACCAGGTTCATTCCTAGATAATGCACTCAAAGGGCACTAAGCATAGAGTGTGAAAACTGAGTTTCCTTGAGAGTTGCTTGGAAGCCTGATGGTGTGTGAAGTTAGTGAGCCAAATGGAGTTGTTCTCCCACAAGAACCACTCGGCTGATCCTTCTTCAATATGCCCTTCACCAACATGCAGTGTTTCCTTGATTGAATTAGCTCTCACACCAATATTTGCGTCTAGAGCCTTTGCATTGAGGGCTATCTGAAAACGGCTGTGGCGCTGAAGTTGCCTGCGAATATGGAGTTGGTGGCATGTGAAACCCGCATGTGGAGCATTCGTTTGTTGTGGATGCTCACCAAGCTTCATTTCAGTCCTAGGCACTCAAAGGGCACTAAGCATAGAGTGTGAAAACTGAGTTTCCTTGAGAGCTGCTTGGAAGCCTGATGGTGTGTGAAGTTAGTGAGCCAAATGGAGTTGTTCTCCCACAAGAACCACTCGGCTGATCCTTCTTCAATATGCCCTTCACCAACATGCAGTGTTTCCTTGATTGAATTAGCTCTCACACCAATATTTGCGTCTAGAGCCTTTGCATTGAGGGCTATCTGAAAACGGCTGTGGCGCGGAAGTTGCCTGAGAATGTGGAGTTGGTGGCATGTGAAACCCGCATGTGGAGCATTCGTTTGTGTAGGATGCTCAAAAAGCTTCATTTCAGTCCTAGGCACTCAAAGGGCACTAAGCATAGAGTGTGAAAACTGAGTTTCCTTGAGAGCTGCTTGGAAGCCTGATGGTGTGTGAAGTTAGTGAGCCAAATGGAGTTGTTCTCCCACAAGAACCACTCGGCTGATCCTTCTTCAATATGCCCTTCACCAACATGCAGTGTTTCCTTGTTTGAATTAGCTCTCACACCAATATTTGCGTCTAGAGCCTTTGCATTGAGGGCTATCTGAAAACGGCTGTGGCGCTGAAGTTGCCTGAGAATGTGGAGTTGGTGGCATGTGAAACCCGCATGTGGAGCAATCGTTTGTGTGGGATGCTCTACCAGGTTCATTCCTAGATAATGCACTCAAAGGGCACTAAGCATAGAGTGTGAAAACTGAGTTTCCTGGAGAGCTGCTTGGAAGCCTGATGGTGTGTGAAGTTAGTGAGCCAAATGGAGTTGTTCTCCCACAAGAACCACTCGGCTGATCCTTCTTCAATATGCCCTTCACCAACATGCAGTGTTTCCTTGATTGAATTAGCTCTCACACCAATATTTGCGTCTAGAGCCTTTGCATTGAGGGCTATGTGAAAACGGCTGTGGCGCTGAAGTTGCCTGAGAATGTGGAGTTGGTGGCATGTGAAACCCGCATGTGGAGCATTCGTTTGTGTAGGCTGCTCACCAAGCTTCATTTCAGTCCTAGGCACTCAAAGGGCACTAAGCATAGAGTGTGAAAACTGAGTTTCCTTGAGAGCTGCTTGGAAGCCTGATGGTGTGTGAAGTTAGTGAGCCAAATGGAGTTGTTCTCCCACAAGAACCACTCGGCTGATCCTTCTTCAATATGCCCTTCACCAACATGCAGTGTTTCCTTGATTGAATTAGCTCTCACACCAATATTTGCATCTAGAGCCTTTGCATTGAGGGCTATCTGAAAACGGTTGTGGCGCTGAAGTTGCCTGAGAATGTGGAGTTGGTGGCATGTGAAACCCGCATGTGGAGCAATCGTTTGTGTGGGATGCTCTACCAGGTTCATTCCTAGATAATGCACTCACAGGGCACTAAGCATAGAGTGTGAAAACTGAGTTTTCTGGAGAGCTGCTTGGAAGCCTGATGGTGTGTGAAGTTAGTGAGCCAAATGGAGTTGTTCTCCCACAAGAACCACTTGGCTGATCCTTCTTCAATATGCCCTTCACCAACATGCAATGTTTCCTTCATTGAATTAGCTCTCACACCAATATTTGCGTCTAGAGCCTTTGCATTGAGGGCTATCTGAAAATGGCTGTGGCGCTGAAGTTGCCTGAGAATGTGGAGTTGGTGGCATGTGAAACCCGCATGTGGAGCATTCGTTTGTGTGGGATGCTCACCCAGGTTCATTCCTAGATAATGCACTCAAAGGGCACTAAGCATAGAGTGTGAAAACTGAGTTTCCTTGAGAGCTGCTTGGAAGCCTGATGGTGTGTGAAGTTAGTGAGCCAAATGGAGTTGTTCTCCCACAAGAACCACTTGGCTGATCCTTCTTCAACATGCCCTTCACCAACATGCAGTGTTTCCTTGATTGAATTAGCTCTCACACCAATATTTGCGTCTAGAGCCTTTGCATTGAGGGCTATCTGAAAACGGCTGTGGCGTTGAAGTTGCCTGAGAATGTGGAGTTGGTGGCATGTGAAACCCGCATGTGGAGCATTCGTTTGTGTGGGATGCTCACCCAGGTTCATTCCTAGATAATGCACTCAAAAGGCACTAAGCATAGAGTGTGAAAACTGAGTTTCCTTGAGAGCTGCTTGGAAGCCTGATGGTGTGTGAAGTTAGTGAGCCAAATGGAGTTGTTCTCCCACAAGAACCACTCGGCTGATCCTTCTTCAATATGCCCTTCACCAACATGCAGTGTTTCCTTGATTGAATTAGCTCTCACACCAATATTTGCGTCTAGAGCCTTTGCATTGAGGGCTATCTGAAAACGGCTGTGGCGCTGAAGTTGCCTGAGAATGTGGAGTTGGTGGCATGTGAAACCCGCATGTGGAGCAATCGTTTGTGTGGGATGCTCTACCAGGTTCATTCCTAGATAATGCACTCAAAGGGCACTAAGCATAGAGTGTGAAAACTGAGTTTCCTTCAGAGCTGCTTGGAAGCCTGATGGTGTGTGAAGTTAGTGAGCCAAATGGAGTTGTTCTCCCACAAGAACCACTCGGCTGATCCTTCTTCAATATGCCCTTCACCAACATGCAGTGTTTCCTTGATTGAATTAGCTCTCACACCAATATTTGCGTCTAGAGCCTTTGCATTGAGGGCTATCTGAAAACGGCTGTGGCGCTGAAGTTGCCTGAGAATGTGGAGTTGGTGGCATGTGAAACCCGCATGTGGAGCATTCGTTTGTGTAGGCTGCTCACCAAGCTTCATTTCAGTCCTAGGCACTCAAAGGGCACTAAGCATAGAGTGTGAAAACTGAGTTTCCTTGAGAGCTGCTTGGAAGCCTGATGGTGTGTGAAGTTAGTGAGCCAAATGGAGTTGTTCTCCCACAAGAACCACTCGGCTGATCCTTCTTCAATATGCCCTTCACCAACATGCAGTGTTTCCTTGATTGAATTAGCTCTCACACCAATATTTGCATCTAGAGCCTTTGCATTGAGGGCTATCTGAAAACGGTTGTGGCGCTGAAGTTGCCTGAGAATGTGGAGTTGGTGGCATGTGAAACCCGCATGTGGAGCAATCGTTTGTGTGGGATGCTCTACCAGGTTCATTCCTAGATAATGCACTCACAGGGCACTAAGCATAGAGTGTGAAAACTGAGTTTCCTGGAGAGCTGCTTGGAAGCCTGATGGTGTGTGAAGTTAGTGAGCCAAATGGAGTTGTTCTCCCACAAGAACCACTTGGCTGATCCTTCTTCAATATGCCCTTCACCAACATGCAATGTTTCCTTGATTGAATTAGCTCTCACACCAATATTTGCGTCTAGAGCGTTTGCATTGAGGGCTATCTGAACACGGCTGTGGCGCTGAAGTTGCCTGAGAATGTGGAGTTGGTGGCATGTGAAACCCGCATGTGGAGCATTCGTTTGTGTGGGATGCTCACCCAGGTTCATTCCTAGATAATGCACTCAAAGGGCACTAAGCATAGAGTGTGAAAACTGAGTTTCCTTGAGAGCTGCTTGGAAGCCTGATGGTGTGTGAAGTTAGTGAGCCAAATGGAGTTGTTCTCCCACAAGAACCACTTGGCTGATCCTTCTTCAACATGCCCTTCACCAACATGCAGTGTTTCCTTGATTGAATTAGCTCTCACACCAATATTTGCGTCTAGAGCCTTTGCATTGAGGGCTATCTGAAAACGGCTGTGGCGTTGAAGTTGCCTGAGAATGTGGAGTTGGTGGCATGTGAAACCCGCATGTGGAGCATTCGTTTGTGTGGGATGCTCACCCAGGTTCATTCCTAGATAATGCACTCAAAAGGCACTAAGCATAGAGTGTGAAAACTGAGTTTCCTTGAGAGCTGCTTGGAAGCCTGATGGTGTGTGAAGTTAGTGAGCCAAATGGAGTTGTTCTCCCACAAGATCCACTCGGCTGATCCTTCTTCAATATGCCCTTCACCAACATGCAGTGTTTCCTTGATTGAATTAGCTCTCACACCAATATTTGCGTCTAGAGCCTTTGCATTGAGGGCTAACTGAAAACAGCTGTGGCGCTGAAGTTGCCTGAGAATGTGGAGTTGGTGGCATGTGAAACCCGCATGTGGAGCATTCGTTTGTGTGGGATGCTCTCCAAGCTTCATTTTAGTCCTAGGCACTCAAAGGGCACTAAGCATAGAGTGTGAAAACTGAGTTTCCTTGAGAGCTGCTTGGAAGCCTGACGGTGTGTGAAGTTAGTGAGCCAAATGGAGTTGTTCTCCCACAAGAACCACTCGACTGATCCTTCTTCAATATGCCCTTCACCAACATGCAGTGTTTCCTTGATTGAATTAGCTCTCACACCAATATTTGCGTCTAGAGCCTTTGCATTGAGGGCTATCTGAAAACGGCTGTGGCGCTGAAGTTGCCTGAGAATGTGGAGTTGGTGGCATGTGAAACCCGCATGTGGAGCATTCGTTTGTGTAGGATGCTCACCAAGCTTCATTTCAGTCCTAGGCACTCAAAGGGCACTAAGCATAGAGTGTGAAAACTGAGTTTCCTTGAGAGCTGCTTGGAAGCCTGATGGTGTGTGAAGTTAGTGAGCCAAATGGAGTTGTTCTCCCACAAGAACCACTCGGCTGATCCTTCTTCAATATGCCCTTCACCAACATGCAGTGTTTCCTTGATTGAATTAGCTCTCACACCAATATTTGCGTCTAGGTCCTTTGCATTGAGGGCTATCTGAAAACGGCTGTGGCGCTGAAGTTGCCTGAGAATGTGGAGTTGGTGGCATGTGAAACCCGCATGTGGAGCATTCGTTTGTGTGGGATGCTCTACGAGGTTCATTCCTAGATAATGCACTCAAAGGGCACTAAGCATAGAGTGTGAAAACTGAGTTTCCTTGAGAGCTGCTTGGAAGCCTGATGGTGTGTGAAGTTAGTGAGCCAAATGGAGTTGTTCTCCCACAAGAACCACTCGGCTGATCCTTCTTCAATATGCCCTTCACCAACATGCAATGTTTCCTTGATTGAATTAGCTCTCACACCAATATTTGCGTCTAGAGCCTTTGCATTGAGGGCTATCTGAAAACGGCTGTGGCCCTGAAGTTGCCTGAGAATGTGGAGTTGGTGGCATGTGAAACCCGCATGTGGAGCATTCGTTTGTGTGGGATGCTCTACCAGGTTCATTCCTAGATAATGCACTCAAAGGGCACTAAGCATAGAGTGTGAAAACTGAGTTTCCTTGAGAGCCTCCTGGAAGCCTGATGGTGTGTGAAGTTAGTGAGCCAAATGGAGTTGTTCTCCCACAAGAACCACTCGGCTGATCCTTCTTCAATATGCCCTTCACCAACATGCAGTGTTTCCTTGATTGAATTAGCTCTCACACCAATATTTGCGTCTAGAGCCTTTGCATTGAGGGCTATCTGAAAACGGCTGTGGCGCTGAAGTTGCCTGAGAATGTGGAGTTGTTGGCATGTGAAACCCGCATGTGGAACATTCGTTTGTGTGGGATGCTCTACCAGGTTCTTTCCTAGATAATGCACTCAAAGGGCACTAAGCATAGAGTGTGAAAACTGAGTTTCCTTGAGAGCTGTTTGGAAGACTGATGGTGTGTGAAGTTAGTGAGCCAAATGGAGTTGTTCTCCCCCAAGAACCACTCGGCTGATCCTTCTTCAATATGCCCTTCACCAACATGCAGTGTTTCCTTGATTGAATTAGCTCTCACACCAATATTTGCGTCTAGGTCCTTTGCATTGAGGGCTATCTGAAAACGGCTGTGGCGCTGAAGTTGCCTGAGAATGTGGAGTTGGTGGCATGTGAAACCCGCATGTGGAGCATTCGTTTGTGTGGGATGCTCTACCAGGTTCTTTCCTAGATAATGCACTCAAAGGGCACTAAGCATAGAGTGTGAAAACTGAGTTTCCTTGAGAGCTGCTTGGAAGCCTGATGGTGTGTGAAGTTAGTGAGCCAAATGGAGTTGTTCTCCCACAAGAACCACTCGGCTGATCCTTCTTCAATATGCCCTTCACCAACATGCAGTGTTTCCTTGATTGAATTAGCTCTCACACCAATATTTGCGTCTAGAGCCTTTGCATTGAGGGCTATCTGAAAACGGCTGTGGCGCTGAAGTTGCCTGAGAATGTGGAGTTGGTGGCATGTGAAACCCGCGTGTGGAGCATTCGTTTGTGTGGGATGCTCTACCAGGTTCTTTCCTAGATAATGCACTCAAAGGGCACTAAGCATAGAGTGTGAAAACTGAGTTTCCTGGAGAGCTGCTTGGAAGCCTGATGGTGTGTGAAGTTAGTGAGCCAAATGGAGTTGTTCTCCCACAAGAACCACTCGGCTGATCCTTCTTCAATATGCCCTTCACCAACATGCAGTGTTTCCTTGATTGAATTAGCTCTCACACCAATATTTGCGTCTAGAGCCTTTGCATTGAGGGCTATCTGAAAACAGCTGTGGCGCTGAAGTTGCCTGCGAATGTGGAGTTGGTGGCATGTGAAACCCGCATGTGGAGCATTCGTTTGTGTAGAATGCTCACCAAGCTTCATTTCAGTCCTAGGCACTCAAAGGGCACTAAGCATAGAGTGTGAAAACTGAGTTTCCTTGAGAGCTGCTTGGAGGCCTGATGGTGTGTGAAGTTAGTGAGCCAAATGGAGTTGTTCTCCCACAAGAACCACTCGGCTGATCCTTCTTCAATATGCCCTTCACCAACATGCAGTGTTTCCTTGATTGAATTAGCTCTCACACCAATATTTGCGTCTAGAGCCTTTGCATTGAGGGCTATCTGAAAACGGCTGTGGCACGGAAGTTGCCTGAGAATGTGGAGTTGGTGGCATGTGAAACCCGCATGTGGAGCATTCGTTTGTGTAGGATGCTCACCAAGCTTCATTTCAGTCCTAGGCACTCAAAGGGCACTAAGCATAGAGTGTGAAAACTGAGTTTCCTTGAGAGCTGCTTGGAAGCCTGATGGTGTGTGAAGTTAGTGAGCCAAATGGAGTTGTTCTCCCACAAGAACCACTCGGCTGATCCTTCTTCAATATGCCCTTCACCAACATGCAGTGTTTCCTTGATTGAATTAGCTCTCACACCAATATTTGCGTCTAGAGCCTTTGCATTGAGGGCTATGTGAAAACGGCTGTGGCGCTGAAGTTGCCTGAGAATGTGGAGTTGGTGGCATGTGAAACCCGCATGTGGAGCATTCGTTTGTGTGGGATGCTCACCCAGGTTCATTCCTAGATAATGCACTCAAAGGGCACTAAGCATAGAGTGTGAAAACTAAGTTTCCTTGAGAGCTGCTTGGAAGCCTGATGGTGTGTGAAGTTAGTGAGCCAAATGGAGTTGTTCTTCCACAAGAACCACTCGGCAGATCCTTCTTCAATATGCCCTTCACCAACATGCAGTGTTTCCTTGATTGAATTAGCTCTCACACCAATATTTGCGTCGAGAGCCTTTGCATTGAGGGCTATCTGAAAACGGCTGTGGCGCTGAAGTTGCCTGAGAATGTGGAGTTGGTGGCATGTGAAACCCGCATGTGGAGCATTCGTTTGTGTGGGATGCTCTACCAGGCTCATTCCTAGATAATGCACTCAAAGGGCACTAAGCATAGAGTGTGAAAACTGAGTTTCCTTGAGAGCTGCCTGGAAATTGATGGTGTGTGAAGTTAGTGAGCCAAATGGAGTTGTTCTCCCACAAGAACCACTCGGCTGATCCTTCTTCAATATGCCCTTCACCAACATGCAGTGTTTCCTTGATTGAATTAGCTCTCACACCAATATTTGCGTCTAGAGCCTTTGCATTGAGGGCTATCTGAAAACGGCTGTGGCGCTGAAGTTGCCTGAGAATGTGGAGTTGGTGGCATGTGAAACCCGCATGTGGAGCATTCGTTTGTGTAGGATGCTCACCAAGCTTCATTTCAGTCCTAGGCACTCAAAGGGCACTAAGCATAGAGTGTGAAAACTGAGTTTCCTTGAGAGCTGCTTGGAAGCCTGATGGTGTGTGAAGTTAGTGAGCCAAATGGAGTTGTTCTCCCACAAGAACCACTCGGCTGATCCTTCTTCAATATGCCCTTCACCAACATGCAGTGTTTCCTTGATTGAATTAGCTCTCACACCAATATTTGCGTCTAGAGCCTTTGCATTCAGGGCTATCTGAAAACGGCTGTGGCGCTGAAGTTGCCTGAGAATGTGGAGTTGGTGGCATGTGAAACCCGCATGTGGAGCATTCGTTTGTGTAGGATGCTCACCAAGCTTCATTTCAGTCCTAGGCACTCAAAGGGCACTAAGCATAGAGTGTGAAAACTGAGTTTCCTTGAGAGCTGCTTGGAAGCCTGATGGTGTGTGAAGTTAGTGAGCCAAATGGAGTTGTTCTCCCACAAGAACCACTCGGCTGATCCTTCTTCAATATGCCCTTCACCAACATGCAGTGTTTCCTTGATTGAATTAGCTCTCACACCAATATTTGCGTCTAGAGCCTTTGCATTGAGGGCTATCTGAAAACGGCTGTGGCGCTGAAGTTGCCTGAGAATGTGGAGTTGGTGGCATGTGAAACCCGCATGTGGAGCAGTCGTTTGTGTGGGATGCAAACCCACGTTCATTCCTAGATAATGCACTCAAAGGGCACTAAGCATAGAGTGTGAAAACTGAGTTTCCTTGAGAGCTGCTTGGAAGCCTGATGGTGTGCGAAGTTAGTGAGCCAAATGGAGTTGTTCTCCCACAAGAACCACTCGGCTGATCCTTCTTCAATATGCCCTTCACCAACATGCAGTGTTTCCTTGATTGAATTAGCTCTCACACCAATATTTGCGTCTAGAGCCTTTGCATTGAGGGCTATCTGAAAACGGCTGTGGCGCTGAAGTTGCCTGAGAATGTGGAGTTGGTGGCATGTGAAACCTGCATGTGGAGCAATGGTTTGTGTGGGATGCTCTACCAGGTTCTTTCCTAGATAATGCACTCAAAGGGCACTAAGCATAGAGTGTGAAAACTGAGTTTCCTTGAGAGCTGCTTGGAAGCCTGATGGTGTGTGAAGTTAGTGAGCCAAATGGAGTTGTTCTCCCACAAGAACCACTCGGCTGATCCTTCTTCAATATGCCCTTCACCAACATGCAGTGTTTCCTTGATTGAATTAGCTCTCGCACCAATATTTGCGTCTAGGTCCTTTGCATTGAGGGCTATCTGAAAACGGCTGTGGCGCTGAAGTTGCCTGAGAATGTGGTGTTGTTGGCATGTGAAACCCGCATGTGGAGCATTCGTTTGTGTAGGATGCTCACCAAGCTTCATTTCAGTCCTAGGCACTCAAAGGGCACTAAGCATAGAGTGTGAAAACTGAGTTTCCTTGAGAGCTGCTTGGAAGCCTGATGGTGTGTGAAGTTAGTGAGCCCAATGGAGTTGTTCTCCCACAAGAACCACTCGGCTGATCCTTCTTCAATATGCCCTTCACCAACATGCAGTGTTTCCTTGATTGAATTAGCCCTCACACCAATATTTGCGTCTAGAGCCTTTGCATTGAGGGCTATCTGAAAACGGCTGTGGCGCTGAAGTTGCCTGAGAATGTGAAGTTGGTGGCATGTAAAACCCGCATGTGGAGCATTCGTTTGTGTGGGATGCTCTACCAGGTTCATTCCTAGAAAAAGCACTCAAAGGGCACTAAGCATAGAGTGTGAAAACTGAGTTTCCTTGAGAGCTGCTTGGAAGCCTGATGGTGTGTGAAGTTAGTGAGCCAAATGGAGTTGTTCTCCCACAAGAACCACTCGGCTGATCCTTCTTCAATATGCCCTTCACCAACATGCAGTGTTTCCTTGATTGAATTAGCTCTCACACCAATATTTGCGTCTAGAGCCTTTGCATTGAGGGCTATCTGAAAACGGCTGTGGCGCTGAAGTTGCCTGAGAATGTGGAGTTGTTGGCATGTGAAACCCGCATGTGGAACATTCGTTTGTGTGGGATGCTCTACCAGGTTCTTTCCTAGATAATGCACTCAAAGGGCACTAAGCATAGAGTGTGAAAACTGAGTTTCCTTGAGAGCTGTTTGGAAGACTGATGGTGTGTGAAGTTAGTGAGCCAAATGGAGTTGTTCTCCCCCAAGAACCACTCGGCTGATCCTTCTTCAATATGCCCTTCACCAACATGCAGTGTTTCCTTGATTGAATTAGCTCTCACACCAATATTTGCGTCTAGGTCCTTTGCATTGAGGGCTATCTGAAAACGGCTGTGGCGCTGAAGTTGCCTGAGAATGTGGAGTTGGTGGCATGTGAAACCCGCATGTGGAGCATTCGTTTGTGTGGGATGCTCTACCAGGTTCTTTCCTAGATAATGCACTCAAAGGGCACTAAGCATAGAGTGTGAAAACTGAGTTTCCTTGAGAGCTGCTTGGAAGCCTGATGGTGTGTGAAGTTAGTGAGCCAAATGGAGTTGTTCTCCCACAAGAACCACTCGGCTGATCCTTCTTCAATATGCCCTTCACCAACATGCAGTGTTTCCTTGATTGAATTAGCTCTCACACCAATATTTGCGTCTAGAGCCTTTGCATTGAGGGCTATCTGAAAACGGCTGTGGCGCTGAAGTTGCCTGAGAATGTGGAGTTGGTGGCATGTGAAACCCGCGTGTGGAGCATTCGTTTGTGTGGGATGCTCTACCAGGTTCTTTCCTAGATAATGCACTCAAAGGGCACTAAGCATAGAGTGTGAAAACTGAGTTTCCTGGAGAGCTGCTTGGAAGCCTGATGGTGTGTGAAGTTAGTGAGCCAAATGGAGTTGTTCTCCCACAAGAACCACTCGGCTGATCCTTCTTCAATATGCCCTTCACCAACACGCAGTGTTTCCTTGATTGAATTAGCTCTCACACCAATATTTGCGTCTAGAGCCTTTGCATTGAGGGCTATCTGAAAACAGCTGTGGCGCTGAAGTTGCCTGCGAATGTGGAGTTGGTGGCATGTGAAACCCGCATGTGGAGCATTCGTTTGTGTAGAATGCTCACCAAGCTTCATTTCAGTCCTAGGCACTCAAAGGGCACTAAGCATAGAGTGTGAAAACTGAGTTTCCTTGAGAGCTGCTTGGAGGCCTGATGGTGTGTGAAGTTAGTGAGCCAAATGGAGTTGTTCTCCCACAAGAACCACTCGGCTGATCCTTCTTCAATATGCCCTTCACCAACATGCAGTGTTTCCTTGATTGAATTAGCTCTCACACCAATATTTGCGTCTAGAGCCTTTGCATTGAGGGCTATCTGAAAACGGCTGTGGCACGGAAGTTGCCTGAGAATGTGGAGTTGGTGGCATGTGAAACCCGCATGTGGAGCATTCGTTTGTGTAGGATGCTCACCAAGCTTCATTTCAGTCCTAGGCACTCAAAGGGCACTAAGCATAGAGTGTGAAAACTGAGTTTCCTTGAGAGCTGCTTGGAAGCCTGATGGTGTGTGAAGTTAGTGAGCCAAATGGAGTTGTTCTCCCACAAGAACCACTCGGCTGATCCTTCTTCAATATGCCCTTCACCAACATGCAGTGTTTCCTTGATTGAATTAGCTCTCACACCAATATTTGCGTCTAGAGCCTTTGCATTGAGGGCTATCTGAAAACGGCTGTGGCGCTGAAGTTGCCTGAGAATGTGGAGTTGGTGGCATGTGAAACCCGCATGTGGAGCATTCGTTTGTGTGGGATGCTCACCCAGGTTCATTCCTAGATAATGCACTCAAAGGGCACTAAGCATAGAGTGTGAAAACTAAGTTTCCTTGAGAGCTGCTTGGAAGCCTGATGGTGTGTGAAGTTAGTGAGCCAAATGGAGTTGTTCTTCCACAAGAACCACTCGGCTGATCCTTCTTCAATATGCCCTTCACCAACATGCAGTGTTTCCTTGATTGAATTAGCTCTCACACCAATATTTGCGTCGAGAGCCTTTGCATTGAGGGCTATCTGAAAACGGCTGTGGCGCTGAAGTTGCCTGAGAATGTGGAGTTGGTGGCATGTGAAACCCGCATGTGGAGCATTCGTTTGTGTGGGATGCTCTACCAGGCTCATTCCTAGATAATGCACTCAAAGGGCACTAAGCATAGAGTGTGAAAACTGAGTTTCCTTGAGAGCTGCCTGGAAATTGATGGTGTGTGAAGTTAGTGAGCCAAATGGAGTTGTTCTCCCACAAGAACCACTCGGCTGATCCTTCTTCAATATGCCCTTCACCAACATGCAGTGTTTCCTTGATTGAATTAGCTCTCACACCAATATTTGCGTCTAGAGCCTTTGCATTGAGGGCTATCTGAAAACGGCTGTGGCGCTGAAGTTGCCTGAGAATGTGGAGTTGGTGGCATGTGAAACCCGCATGTGGAGCATTCGTTTGTGTAGGATGCTCACCAAGCTTCATTTCAGTCCTAGGCACTCAAAGGGCACTAAGCATAGAGTGTGAAAACTGAGTTTCCTTGAGAGCTGCTTGGAAGCCTGATGGTGTGTGAAGTTAGTGAGCCAAATGGAGTTGTTCTCCCACAAGAACCACTCGGCTGATCCTTCTTCAATATGCCCTTCACCAACATGCAGTGTTTCCTTGATTGAATTAGCTCTCACACCAATATTTGCGTCTAGAGCCTTTGCATTGAGGGCTATCTGAAAACGGCTGTGGCGCTGAAGTTGCCTGAGAATGTGGAGTTGGTGGCATGTGAAACCCGCATGTGGAGCATTCGTTTGTGTGGGATGCTCACCCAGGTTCATTCCTAGATAATGCACTCAAAGGGCACTAAGCATAGAGTGTGAAAACTAAGTTTCCTTGAGAGCTGCTTGGAAGCCTGATGGTGTGTGAAGTTAGTGAGCCAAATGGAGTTGTTCTTCCACAAGAACCACTCGGCTGATCCTTCTTCAATATGCCCTTCACCAACATGCAGTGTTTCCTTGATTGAATTAGCTCTCACACCAATATTTGCGTCTAGGTCCTTTCCTTTGAGGGCTATCTGAAAACGGCTGTGGCGCTGAAGTTGCCTGAGAATGTGGAGTTGGTGGCATGTGAAACCCGCATGTGGAGCATTCGTTTGTGTAGGATGCTCACCAAGCTTCATTTCAGTCCTAGGCACTCAAAGGGCACTAAGCATAGAGTGTGAAAACTGAGTTTCCTTGAGAGCTGCTTGGAAGCCTGATGGTGTGTGAAGTTAGTGAGCCAAATGGAGTTGTTCTCCCACAAGAACCACTCGGCTGATCCTTCTTCAATATGCCCTTCACCAACATGCAGTGTTTCCTTGATTGAATTAGCTCTCACACCAATATTTGAGTCTAGAGCCTTTGCATTCAGGGCTATCTGAAAACGGCTGTGGCGCTGAAGTTGCCTGAGAATGTGGAGTTGGTGGCATGTGAAACCCGCATGTGGAGCATTCGTTTGTGTAGGATGCTCACCAAGCTTCATTTCAGTCCTAGGCACTCAAAGGGCACTAAGCATAGAGTGTGAAAACTGAGTTTCCTTGAGAGCTGCTTGGAAGCCTGATGGTGTGTGAAGTTAGTGAGCCAAATGGAGTTGTTCTCCCACAAGAACCACTCGGCTGATCCTTCTTCAATATGCCCTTCACCAACATGCAGTGTTTCCTTGATTGAATTAGCTCTCACACCAATATTTGCGTCTAGAGCCTTTGCATTGAGGGCTATCTGAAAACGGCTGTGGCGCTGAAGTTGCCTGAGAATGTGGAGTTGGTGGCATGTGAAACCCGCATGTGGAGCATTCGTTTGTGTGGGATGCAAACCCAGGTTCATTCCTAGATAATGCACTCAAAGGGCACTAAGCATAGAGTGTGAAAACTGAGTTTCCTTGAGAGCTGCTTGGAAGCCTGATGGTGTGCGAAGTTAGTGAGCCAAATGGAGTTGTTCTCCCACAAGAACCACTCGGCTGATCCTTCTTCAATATGCCCTTCACCAACATGCAGTGTTTCCTTGATTGAATTAGCTCTCACACCAATATTTGCGTCTAGAGCCTTTGCATTGAGGGCTATCTGAAAACGGCTGTGGCGCTGAAGTTGCCTGAGAATGTGGAGTTGGTGGCATGTGAAACCTGCATGTGGAGCAATGGTTTGTGTGGGATGCTCTACCAGGTTCTTTCCTAGATAATGCACTCAAAGGGCACTAAGCATAGAGTGTGAAAACTGAGTTTCCTTGAGAGCTGCTTGGAAGCCTGATGGTGTGTGAAGTTAGTGAGCCAAATGGAGTTGTTCTCCCACAAGAACCACTCGGCTGATCCTTCTTCAATATGCCCTTCACCAACATGCAGTGTTTCCTTGATTGAATTAGCTCTCGCACCAATATTTGCGTCTAGGTCCTTTGCATTGAGGGCTATCTGAAAACGGCTGTGGCGCTGAAGTTGCCTGAGAATGTGGTGTTGTTGGCATGTGAAACCCGCATGTGGAGCATTCGTTTGTGTAGGATGCTCACCAAGCTTCTTTTCAGTCCTAGGCACTCAAAGGGCACTAAGCATAGAGTGTGAAAACTGAGTTTCCTTGAGAGCTGCTTGGAAGCCTGATGGTGTGTGAAGTTAGTGAGCCCAATGGAGTTGTTCTCCCACAAGAACCACTCGGCTGATCCTTCTTCAATATGCCCTTCACCAACATGCAGTGTTTCCTTGATTGAATTAGCCCTCACAATAATATTTGCGTCTAGAGCCTTTGCATTGAGGGCTATCTGAAAACGGCTGTGGCGCTGAAGTTGCCTGAGAATGTGAAGTTGGTGGCATGTGAAACCCGCATGTGGAGCATTCGTTTGTGTGGGATGCTCTACCAGGTTCATTCCTAGAAAAAGCACTCAAAGGGCACTAAGCATAGAGTGTGAAAACTGAGTTTCCTTGAGAGCTGCTTGGAAGCCTGATGGTGTGTGAAGTTAGTGAGCCAAATGGAGTTGTTCTCCCACAAGAACCACTCGGCTGATCCTTCTTCAATATGCCCTTCACCAACATGCAGTGTTTCCTTGATTGAATTAGCTCTCACACCAATATTTGCGTCTAGAGCCTTTGCATTGAGGGCTATCTGAAAACGGCTGTGGCGCTGAAGTTGCCTGAGAATGTGGAGTTGGTGGCATGTGAAACCCGCATGTGGAGCATTCGTTTGTGTGGGATGTTCTACCAGGTTCATTCCTAGATAATGCACTCAAAGGGCACTAAGCATAGAGTGTGAAAACTGAGTTTCCTTAAGAGCTGCTTGGAAGCCTGATGGTGTGCGAAGTTAGTGAGCCAAATGGAGTTGTTCTCCCACAAGAACCACTCGGCTGATCCTTCTTCAATATGCCCTTCACCAACATGCAGTGTTTCCTTGATTGAATTAGCTCTCACACCAATATTTGCATCTAGAGCCTTTGCATTGAGGGCTATCTGAAAACGGCTGTGGCGCTGAAGTTGCCTGAGAATGTGGAGTTGGTGGCATGTGAAACCTGCATGTGGAGCAATGGTTTGTGTGGGATGCTCTACCAGGTTCTTTCCTAGATAATGCACTCAAAGGGCACTAAGCATAGAGTGTGAAAACTGAGTTTCCTTGAGAGCTGCTTGGAAGCCTGATGGTGTGTGAAGTTAGTGAGCCAAATGGAGTTGTTCTCCCACAAGAACCACTCGGCTGATCCTTCTTCAATATGCCCTTCACCAACATGCAGTTTTCCTTGACTGAATTAGCTCTCGCACCAATATTTGCGTCTAGGTCCTTTGCATTGAGGGCTATCTGAAAACGGCTGTGGCGCTGAAGTGGCCTGAGAATGTGGAGTTGGTGGCATGTGAAACCCGCATGTGGAGCATTCGTTTGTGTAGGATGCTCATCAAGCTTCATTTCAGTCCTAGGCACTCAAAGGGCACTAAGCATAGAGTGTGAAAACTGAGTTTCCTTGAGAGCTGCTTGGAAGCCTGATGGTGTGTGAAGTTAGTGAGCCCAATGGAGTTGTTCTCCCACAAGAACCACTCGGCTGATCCTTCTTCAATATGCCCTTCACCAACATGCAGTGTTTCCTTGATTGAATTAGCCCTCACACCAATATTTGCGTCTAGAGCCTTTGCATTGAGGGCTATCTGAAAACGGCTGTGGCGCTGAAGTTGCCTGAGAATGTGGAGTTGGTGGCATGTGAAACCCGCATGTGGAGCATTCGTTTGTGTGGGATGCTCTACCAGGTTCATTCCTAGAAAATGCACTCAAAGGGCACTAAGCATAGAGTGTGAAAACTGAGTTTCCTTGAGAGCTGCTTGGAAGCCTGATGGTGTGTGAAGTTAGTGAGCCAAATGGAGTTGTTCTCCCACAAGAACCACTCGGCTGATCCTTCTTCAATATGCCCTTCACCAACATGCAGTGTTTCCTTGATTGAATTAGCTCTCACACCAATATTTGCGTCTAGAGCCTTTGCATTGAGGGCTATCTGAAAACGGCTGTGGCGCTGAAGTTGCCTGAGAATGTGGAGTTGGTGGCATGTGAAACCCGCATGTGGAGCATTCGTTTGTGTGGGAAGCTCTACCAGGTTCATTCCTAGAAAATGCACTAAAAGGGCACTAAGCATAGAGTGTGAAAACTGAGTTTCCTTGAGAGCTGCTTGGAAGCCTGATGGTGTGTGAAGTTAGTGAGCCAAATGGAGTTGTTCTCCCACAGGAACCACTCGGCTGATCCTTCTTCAATATGCCCTTCACCAACATGCAGTGTTTCCTTGATTGAATCAGCTCTCACACCAATATTTGCGTCTAGAGCCTTTGCATTGAGGGCTATCTGAAAACGGCTGTGGCGCTGAAGTTGCCTGAGAATGTGGAGTTGGTGGCATGTGAAACCCGCATGTGGAGCATTCGTTTGTGTAGGATGCTCTACCAGGTTCTTTCCTAGATAATGCACTCAAAGGGCACTAAGCATAGAGTGTGAAAACTGAGTTTCCTTGAGAGCTGCTTGGAAGCCTGATGGTGTGTGAAGTTAGTGAGCCAAATGGAGTTGTTCTCCCACAAGAACCACTCGGCTGATCCTTCTTCAATATGCCCTTCACCAACATGCAGTGTTTCCTTGATTGAATTAGCTCTCACACCAATATTTGAGTCTAGAGGCTATGCATTGAGGGCTATCTGAAAACGGCTGTGGCGCTGAAGTTGCCTGAGAATGTGGAGTTGGTGGCATGTGAAACGCGCATGTGGAGCATTCGTTTGTGTGGGACGCTCTATAAGGTTCTTTCCTAGATAATGCACTCAAAGGGCACTAAGCATAGAGTGTGAAAATTGAGTTTCCTTGAGAGCTGCTAAGAAGCCTGATGGTGTGTGAAGTTAGTGAGCCCAATGGAGTTGTTCTCCCACAAGAACCACTCGGCTGATCCTTCTTCAATATGCCCTTCACCAACATGCAGTGTTTCCTTGATTGAAATTAACTCTCACAGCAATAATTGCGTCTAGAGCCTTTGCATTGAGGGCTATCTGAAAACGGCTGTGGCGCTGAAGTTGCCTGAGAATGTGGAGTTGGTGGCATGTGAAACCCGCATGTGGAGCATTCGTTTGTGTGGGATGCTCACCAAGCTTCATTTCAGTCCAAGGCACTCAAAGTTCACTAAGCATAGAGTGTGAACACTGAGTTTCCTTGAGAGCTGCTTGGAAGCCTGATGGTGTGTGAAGTTAGTGAGCCAAATGGAGTTGTTCTCCCACAAGAACCACTCGGCTGATCCTTCTTCAATATGCCCTTCACCAACATGCAGTGTTTCCTTGATTGAATTAGCTCTCACACCAATATTTGAGTCTAGAGCCTTTGCATTGAGGGCTATCTGAAAACGGCTGTGGCGCTGAAGTTGCCTGAGAATGTGGAATTGGTGGCATGTGAAACCCGCACGTGGAGCATTCGTTTGTGTGGGATGCTCTACCAGGTTCTTTCCTAGATAATGCACTCAAAGGGCACTAAGCATAGAGTGTGAAAACTGAGTTTCCTTGAGAGCTGCTTGGAAGCCTGATGGTGTGTGAAGTTAGTGAGCCAAATGGAGTTGTTCTCCCACAAGAACCACTCGGCTGATCCTTCTTCAATATGCCCTTCACCAACATGCAGTGTTTCCTTGATTGAATTAGCTCTCACACCAATATTTGCGTCTAGAGCCTTTGCATTGAGGGCTATCTGAAAACGGCTGTGGCGCTGAAGTTGCCTGAGGAATGTGGAGTTGGTGGCATGTGAAACCCGCATGTGGAGCAATGGTTTGTGTGGGATGCTCTACAGGTTCATTCCTAGATAATGCACTCAAAGGGCACTAAGCATAGAGTGTGAAAACTGAGTTTCCTTGAGAGCTGCTTGGAAGCCTGATGGTGTGTGAAGTTAGTGAGCCAAATGGAGTTGTTCTCCCACAAGAACCACTCGGCTGATCCTTCTTCAATATGCCCTTCACCAACATGCAGTGTTTCCTTGATTGAATTAGCTCTCGCACCAATATTTGCGTCTAGGTCCTTTGCATTGAGGGTTATCTGAAAACGGCTGTGGCGCTGAAGTTGCCTGAGAATGTGGAGTTGGTGGCATGTGAAACCCGCATGTGGAGCATTCGTTTGTGTAGGATGCTCACCAAGCTTCATTTCAGTCCTAGGCACTCAAACGGCACTAAGCATAGAGTGTGAAAACTGAGTTTCCTTGAGAGCTGCTTGGAAGCCTGATGGTGTGTGAAGTTAGTGAGCCAAATGGAGTTGTTCTCCCACAAGAACCACTCGGCTGATCCTTCTTCAATATGCCCTTCACCAACATGCAGTGTTTCCTTGATTGAATCAGCTCTCACACCAATATTTGCGTCTAGAGCCTTTGCATTGAGGGCTATCTGAAAACGGCTGTGGCGCTGAAGTTGCCTGAGAATGTGGAGTTGGTGGCATGTGAAACCCGCATGTGGAGCATTCGTTTGTGTAGGATGCTCTACCAGGTTCTTTCCTAGATAATGCACTCAAAGGGCACTAAGCATAGAGTGTGAAAACTGAGTTTCCTTGAGAGCTGCTTGGAAGCCTGATGGTGTGTGAAGTTAGTGAGCCAAATGGAGTTGTTCTCCCACAAGAACCACTCGGCTGATCCTTCTTCAATATGCCCTTCACCAACATGCAGTGTTTCCTTGATTGAATTAGCTCTCACACCAATATTTGAGTCTAGAGGCTATGCATTGAGGGCTATCTGAAAACGGCTGTGGCGCTGAAGTTGCCTGAGAATGTGGAGTTGGTGGCATGTGAAACCCGCATGTGGAGCATTCGTTTGTGTGGGACGCTCTATAAGGTTCTTTCCTAGATAATGCACTCAAAGGGCACTAAGCATAGAGTGTGAAAATTGAGTTTCCTTGAGAGCTGCTAAGAAGCCTGATGGTGTGTGAAGTTAGTGAGCCCAATGGAGTTGTTCTCCCACAAGAACCACTCGGCTGATCCTTCTTCAATATGCCCTTCACCAACATGCAGTGTTTCCTTGATTGAATTAACTCTCACAGCAATAATTGCGTCTAGAGCCTTTGCATTGAGGGCTCTGAAAACGGCTGTGGCGCTGAAGTTGCCTGAGAATGTGGAGTTGGTGCATGTGAAACCCGCATGTGGAGCATTCGTTTGTGTGGGATGCTCACCAAGCTTCATTTCAGTCCAAGGCACTCAAAGTTCACTAAGCATAGAGTGTGAACACTGAGTTTCCTTGAGAGCTGCTTGGAAGCCTGATGGTGTGTGAAGTTAGTGAGCCAAATGGAGTTGTTCTCCCACAAGAACCACTCGGCTGATCCTTCTTCAATATGCCCTTCACCAACATGCAGTGTTTCCTTGATTGAATTAGCTCTCACACCAATATTTGAGTCTAGAGCCTTTGCATTGAGGGCTATCTGTAAACGGCTGTGGCGCTGAAGTTGCCTGAGAATGTGGAATTGGTGGCATGTGAAACCCGCATGTGGAGCATTCGTTTGTGTGGGATGCTCTACCAGGATCTTTCCTAGATAATGCACTCAAAGGGCACTAAGCATAGAGTGTGAAAACTGAGTTTCCTTGAGAGCTGCTTGGAAGCCTGATGGTGTGTGAAGTTAGTGAGCCAAATGGAGTTGTTCTCCCACAAGAACCACTCGGCTGATCCTTCTTCAATATGCCCTTCACCAACATGCAGTGTTTCCTTGATTGAATTAGCTCTCACACCAATATTTGCGTCTAGAGCCTTTGCATTGAGGGCTATCTGAAAACGGCTGTGGCGCTGAAGTTGCCTGAGAATGTGGAGTTGGTGGCATGTGAAACCCGCATGTGGAGCAATGGTTTGTGTGGGATGCTCTACCAGGTTCATTCCTAGATAATGCACTCAAAGTGCACTAAGCATAGAGTGTGAAAACTGAGTTTCCTTGAGAGCTGCTTGGAAGCCTGATGGTGTGTGAAGTTAGTGAGCCAAATGGAGTTGTTCTCCCACAAGAACCACTCGGCTGATCCTTCTTCAATATGCCCTTCACCAACATGCAGTGTTTCCTTGATTGAATTAGCTCTCGCACCAATATTTGCGTCTAGGTCCTTTGCATTGAGGGTTATCTGAAAACGGCTGTGGCGCTGAAGTTGCCTGAGAATGTGGAGTTGGTGGCATGTGAAACCCGCATGTGGAGCATTCGTTTGTGTAGGATGCTCACCAAGCTTCATTTCAGTCCTAGGCACTCAAAGGGCACTAAGCATAGAGTGTGAAAACTGAGTTTCCTTGAGAGCTGCTTGGAAGCCTGATGGTGTGTGAAGTTAGTGAGCCAAATGGAGTTGTTCTCCCACAAGAACCACTCGGCTGATCCTTCTTCAATATGCCCTTCACCAACATGCAGTGTTTCCTTGATTGAATTAGCTCTCACACCAATATTTGAGTCTAGAGGCTATGCATTGAGGGCTATCTGAAAACGGCTGTGGCGCTGAAGTTGCCTGAGAATGTGGAGTTGGTGGCATGTGAAACCCGCATGTGGAGCATTCGTTTGAGTGGGATGCTCACCAAGCTTCATTTCAGTCCAAGGCACTCAAAGTTCACTAAGCATAGAGTGTGAACACTGAGTTTCCTTGAGAGCTGCTTGGAAGCCTGATGGTGTGTGAAGTTAGTGAGCCAAATGGAGTTGTTCTCCCACAAGAACCACTCGGCTGATCCTTCTTCAATATGCCCTTCACCAACATGCAGTGTTTCCTTGATTGAATTAGCTCTCACACCAATATTTGCGTCTAGAGCCTTTGCATTGAGGGCTATCTGAAAACGGCTGTGGCGCTGAAGTTGCCTGAGAATGTGGAGTTGGTGGCATGTGAAACCCGCATGTGGAGCATTCGTTTGTGTGGAAGCTCTACCAGGTTCATTCCTAGAAAATGCACTCAAAGGGCACTAAGCATAGAGTGTGAAAACTGAGTTTCCTTGAGAGCTGCTGGAAGCCTGATGGTGTGTGAAGTTAGTGAGCCAAATGGAGTTGTTCTCCCACAGGAACCACTCGGCTGATCCTTCTTCAATATGCCCTTCACCAACATGCAGTGTTTCCTTGATTGAATCAGCTCTCACACCAATATTTGCGTCTAGAGCCTTTGCATTGAGGGCTATCTGAAAACGGCTGTGGCGCTGAAGTTGCCTGAGAATGTGGAGTTGGTGGCATGTGAAACCCGCATGTGGAGCATTCGTTTGTGTAGGATGCTCTACCAGGTTCTTTCCTAGATAATGCACTCAAAGGGCACTAAGCATAGAGTGTGAAAACTGAGTTCCTTGAGAGCTGCTTGGAAGCCTGATGGTGTGTGAAGTTAGTGAGCCAAATGGAGTTGTTCTCCCACAAGAACCACTCGGCTGATCCTTCTTCAATATGCCCTTCACCAACATGCAGTGTTTCCTTGATTGAATTAGCTCTCACACCAATATTTGAGTCTAGAGGCTATGCATTGAGGGCTATCTGAAAACGGCTGTGGCGCTGAGTTGCCTGAGAATGTGGAGTTGGTGGCATGTGAAACCCGCATGTGGAGCATTCGTTTGTGTGGGACGCTCTATAAGGTTCTTTCCTAGATAATGCACTCAAAGGGCACTAAGCATAGAGTGTGAAAATTGAGTTTCCTTGAGAGCTGCTAAGAAGAATGATGGTGTGTGAAGTTAGTGAGCCCAATGGAGTTGTTCTCCCACAAGAACCACTCGGCTGATCCTTCTTCAATATGCCTTCACCAACATGCAGTGTTTCCTTGATTGAATTAACTCTCACAGCAATAATTGCGTCTAGAGCCTTTGCATTGAGGGCTATCTGAAA